>NC_139018.1:131120559-131356708 GCF_964374135.1 Grampus griseus
ACATGGTTATAACCCAGTTGACATGCTTTGCAATAAGAAAAGCCATTGAGTATATTAATTTTTGTTTTGGACTATTCTTTTTGAGGAAAGTGTTTGCCCATCACAGTGAAATAAATAAAACAATAGCCAGTCTGCTCCTTCAAAAATACTAGTGATTACTTGATATGACTATAGAGCTAGCATTATTTCCTGAAAAAATCCTGACTTCATGTCGTTTGAATTGCAGTCCATACACCTTTACAAACCAGATACTAAACCTGCAGAACCAGTCTGAAAAAAGAAGGGTAACCAAAGGCTACCCAGTTACAGCCTGGTGGCAAAAGGGCTCAGGAAAAATGTGTAGCTGTGACTAGAAATCAAATATGGGTAAGGAGAAAATCTCTCTCTTTGTCCAAGGGAGTGATCACATGTTGACAGCTGGAATTTACATGGCTCCTTATTCAATAAACTAGCGCCTTCCCTGCATTCCAACATCAGCAGCACAATGGTGGCACAGATGCAAACTGACACATTACACACGGTCCAGCTGCCCCGTCCACTCTCCTTGGACCCCTCCACCCCCTCCTGAGCCTTCTCCATCTTTCTCCAATGTGAGCTTTCACTTGTGCAAGACCTAAACATACACTCTCATTCAATGGTCCTTCTATTACAGGTCCTTGATTTCATGTGTTTTCATATGCTCGCCTGCATGCAGGATATGAACCCTACATGAAAGATAAAAAAACAAATAAGCAAAACAAAGCCAGGACAGGATAAAAACCCAAACAAATCCCTTCCACTTTGTTGTCAGCTCCAAAAGAGCTGGACATGATCAACATTTCCCATATCAAATATCTCGTCAACATCACAAACCCTTTTTACGTTGGGTGTACATGGCTTTCTTTATGAACTTGAACCCTAAGAAAGTGTGACCTGTGGAGTAACCAGTGCTGTCATTAGTGAGAACTATTTTGGTTAACTTTTGTACAAAAATAGCCATCTGAAAAGAAAGGTAAACGTCCACAATACCTGACAATACGCAATGCTTTCTTTTCTCCCAATTATTTTGGCAATAGCATACACTTCTTGGTTAAAAGCTTCCATTAAGAAGTTCCAGAATTTTTCCAGGAGGGTTGCTGTAGTGGGAACAATCGCAGTTTATAGTGGCAGTGTATATTATTCAGAAAAGCCCAGCAAAATGCATGAAAGGTATATGGAATGATCTCTTGGCTTGCAAAACAGTCCATTCGGTATAGTTTTCCTGTGAAAATATACATTTTACTGATCACGAAGAAACTCATTAGTACTTCCCGCACTACACTGTGTTCCTAAAATGTGGGAAACGGGAAAAAAGGCTTTCTGTATTATGAAGCAGTCATTAAACTTTAATCTCTACCACTAGGGGGCGAAATGGAGTTCTTTTCTAAACTGACGGCTGGGCAATCAACCATCACATCATTGTAACATTGAAGGCACTTCAAAAAGACTCAGATGTTTAACTATTGTGCTAGTGATCATACATTCATATTGGGCTGCAGGCCAAAAGAGAAAAAAAAAAAAGCCAGAGAGTTGCAGCTGAACAGCTATAAAGTGGTGAATTTTACCTTAGAGCAAAACCGTCTTCAGTGACAAATTTCAAAAGCCATATGTATGCGATTTTCATGAAAAGCAGACGACCCTAAATTTCTTTGTTTAACTGGAAGCGATCTTCCTCACAGAACAAGCAGGTTCTTTTCTGCAGTTTCCCTTGTTTATTGTGCTGTTACAAATTTCACTTTCCTTTCTAGTACTACAATCAGGATTCTAGAAATGCTGTTTAATGCCAATGGGTATTTCGTTAACACTGCCACCTCCAGCATCTTTAAGGATATCACCTCAGGTACGACGTCACTGATGGAGAACATTTAGTCTTCTGATAAAATAGGGTGTTTTTTTTTCCCCTTTTAAATGAAACCCTCCAACCCAACTTTTATCTATGGTAAAAGCTCAAAGTTCCCATCAGGCTTTGCCAATACAGGACATTATGATTTCCCCCTCAAGTGGTTAAAACGCTGAAAGTGGGGAATCATTAGAATGTGAGCATTATTTCTCACAAAAATAGAACTTCAATTCCTAGGACCTGTTCAGAGCATTTGCTTTTTAAGTTTGATAGCCAGATATTTCAAAGATACTCTGGCATATTAACACACCAAAACATAAGCCATGGCAGTTATCTAAATTAATAAACTAAAGGGATAGATTTGAGGTGATGGGTAAAGTCCACCTGTCAGCTAGACATTCAGAGAGTCTGCAAATTCCAATTCCAATTCCTTTGGTTTTAAAAAGAGGCAAATTTAGCTCGATTCCTATTTTCACTAAACTGCAGTCCCAGGAAAGCTGGAAAAGTCCCAAGTGAAGTGTTGGTTTGGCATCTCCCCTGCCCCCACCTTGTTTCCAAAGCACAAGACAGTTTTGTAAATAGAGATAGTGCCGAAAGGAATCCCCTCTTCCCTTTTACATCAGGAGTGTTACTTGATACGTATCAATATTTCCTGTCAGCTCCAACAAAGCAAAATCTTGGGCCTTCTGGTCTCCTTAGATGGCTAAATATCGTTTGCTTAAGTCAGCGCGTTCCAGACCTTTTATGTGGCCTGACAGTTGATTGGGAGAAGGCCCACTAACTTTCTTAAAGTGTGCAGTCATCCGTTTGGCGGCCGGCTCCGGGGGTTCCACATGAAATCCTCTTTAGATAAATTCATACTTGCCCAGGGTGATTAGCCTTACAGCTTGGCTGGCTCACTTGTCTTTAAAAGCAGGACATTTGCGATCAGTGTGAGCCTGAAGTTGTTTTCTACACCTTAACTACCTCTCCTGCAGTCCCCAAAGCTGGTGAAGGAAGATGCAACCAAAAAACAAAACAAAACAAAGAAAAAGAAAAGAAAGAAAGAAAAGAGAAAGGAAAAAGAAAAAAGAAACTTTTTTTTTCCTCCCCTAAGATGACAGGCTGAAGTTGACAACCTAATCCTTCAGGCTTGTCTTACTTACTGAAAGGCTCAAGTAATGTCAAAGGAACCATCTGATAACAGTCTTCATGCCAAACCTAACAGCTTTATTGCAACAAGAAACTTTCACATTAAATTTCCATGTGTTTTCTCTCCACACTCCTTAACTTCACGGCCCAACCTCCCTCTGTGTGTGTGTGTGTGTGTGTGTGTGTGTGTGTGTGTGTGTGTGTGTGTGTGTGTGTGTGTGTGTGTGTGTTTTCCCAAAGAAAGATAAGGCTTCCCTGCTTCAAAAACCAGATAGAAATTGTTACAGAGGGCCAGCTGGGATATAGTCAAATTAGTGGATTATTATTACCTTGGGGACGTTGGAAATCAAGTTTGTTATTGGCAGTTCCTGTTTCTGTAAGAGTTGTTAAGAGCTAAAATTTAAAGAGTGTTGGTCAATCAACAGAATGTTATTTTCTTAAGTGGGGAACTGCTATTTGTCATTTTTACTTTGCTGCTGCTGCTGGACGACCTGCCACCAGGTTTACCTCTAATTCTAAACTCCTACTTTATTAGAAATAATGCCAGTCTTCACAGAAACATAAAGGACATTTTTCTTCACATCTAGACTTGTGGACTAAAAGAGAAGGTGGGTGGGTTAGGAGTCTCACTCTGACTAAGAAATCTTTTAGAAAATGGTATCGAATTGTTGAGCGTATTTGAAAATATAATAAATACAGACATTGTCATATAAATAAGAGCAGCTCATTCTTTGTGTATTCTTTGGATGTTATGGAGAGAATGTTTTCAGTAAAATACAGATCCTTCTGTGCTTACACTTTGTGACATTCTTGCTGGGACAGTTTTACATTTTGAAGCTAAGAAATTCATTGAAGAATTTTAAAGTCCATGTTTTCTTTTGTTTTGTGTTTGTTTCAGCTGAGGATGGTCTTACTTCTCCCTGTTCTGAAACCATTTTAAACAAAAACAAAAAAAACTGACAACAACCTTGCAGGGAACTCAGAGTAAACAGTCTTTTGCTGTTAAGTAAAATAGTTCCTTTAGGTAAGTTACTTTTCCAAGGAAATTACAGTATATCTCAATGTTGAATAGCAGGCTTTTTCTACCAGTCTGATCGATGTTTAGGAAAAAAACAGATTTTTGAAAGTTAGCCTATTTTATAATTATGTGTCTGATTGCAACAGTGAAGTGTCTTCGTTAAAAATATATTTTTTAAAAAAGATCTCACTATTTCCTTCCAAACCTTCTCTAATTCAATTGTGTTTACCCTTGGATCTGCGTTATTGGTTAGGTGACTAGATTGATTAAGGACAGACAGGGATACAGATTTCCAGCTGAAGAAACTCTTATCAAGGGATTAATCAGCTGGTAAACTGAATTACAAATATATAAGCCAAAACATTGTATTTCTTAATAAGATCTTTCACAGTATATTCCTTAACTATTTTTGAAAACTACATTCACAAGTTACATCACATCTCTAATAAACTCTGCACCGTGAGCTGCAGAACCTTCCAAGATATTCTGCGGAGTGTGTTGTATTTTCCACATTTCTATATTTAAAACAAATTCCCTGCCCACCTAACCCCTTGTTAAATTCAGAGAAACACAAATAACTCATAAACTTTGCACTGAAATGAGTTTGTTTTGCTTTCATGCCTAGTATTGCTTTTGAAATTGTTCAGCAGTAAAGAAAAGAGAAGGCTGCTGGTATTAGCTTTAAACACCAGCTACAAACATATTGTCTTCCTATTTATTCTAGGTTTTATTTACCCCAAATCAAGGCACAATATATTTATTTATAATGAGTTTTATAATGGGTTAATTTCACATATGATATCTGAAATTTCATACATATGAAACAAACCCATTCTAAAAAGAACTCAAAGTATAAGAAAACTAAGAATTCTGACTTTGGTGCTTTGCTATGTCCATTTTGCAGATGGGGAAACTGAGGTAAGATCTTGGCCAGAAGATTACTCAACATGTGCATTAATAGCAAAAGCAGCTAGAAGACTGGGAGATTTTACCATCAGGAAACATGCACAAATACCACCATTCCCAGAAAGCCCATCCAAGCTGTTTTGTCAAAGGTGTGTCTGGAAAAGATAAATGCAAACTGAATCTGGGGGGCATCTCTCCTTGAGGAGCAGGAGGAAAAAAAAGTCATGCACAGGTATGTTCCTATTTTAAAAGAAACCCCTTCCGAGGCACAGAACTTGCCTGCTTCTCTGAAGAAACAAGGCGGATTATTTCAGCTCTCTAGGGCTTGGAAAGTGTGTTTGCAAGAGCACCCTCATAGCTGCAATAATAAACATCTCCAGCTGCAAGAGCTCTGCTAAACAAGCCTGGGCAACACAGTCCAAATTCCTTTCCTTTGACCATCTTAGATGTCCCCTGCAAGAGGCGAGTCAGGGAGCCGGCCCTGGAAGGGTCCTTCCAGGCCCGCACAGCCCTGAGCTTCCCCAGAAACACACGCCCTCCCCCAGCCTGCCTCTCCACTTTTGTTTTATTTACGAATATGTTGCCAGAATTCCAATGAGTTATCTATTCTGTGGCCCCGTCAATTTTCCCACCGAGGCCTTGTCGCCGGCTGACTCAGGGTCCAGTCGCAACAGTGAGAAGAAAAGACCAGAGCAAAAGAATTCTTTTCAACTTTTTTTTTTTTTTAGGTTTCACTCATTTCTCTCTCTGCTTCCCCCCAGCCTTCTTGAGCTCCTTTACCCCTTCCTGTTACAAGATCGCTCAAATTGAAGCCCTGGAGGATCCTATAGGGAATGCATAGGATCCCTGGGAGAAAAAAGCCCCCAACAAGCTATACACCAGATGTATAACGTTATATGGTCAAACTGGCAAACACAAAAGCTGAAAAACAAAAGGCGTGAATTAGGGAGAGGCATTCAAAGGCGTGTTTTCAAAACAGCCCGGCCAAGAGCCTGGATCCCCCTCCTGAGACTAAATGCTTGAAAGAAAAGGTGCTAAAGAAAGAAAGGAAAAGGAAAAAAAAAAAGCCCATTTTTTCTAATTAGCTGAGGCCTAACAGGCACTGAATTTCGCAACTAGGTTTCATCAAGGGGGTTGTGGCTAGTGAAACTGAAAAAATATGCTTTTGAAACCTGTGATGGAGGCCTTCCTTGGACCCAAGATAGATTCAGTCCTCGGGCTTTTCTTTTCCCGTCCCTGGCTTTTTGGGTCCTGCCTTGCTTCCTAGGTCCATCCCACTTTCACACCTTTCCCCCAAAGTACAAATATTATTTAGGTTTAAAAAGAGAGCAGGAGAAAAAGCCACAATGGTGTTCCCACCCCTCCTTTCTGTCTCGTTGGAAGGGGGCTTCTCCACACCAGCAACAGCCCTCTGAGTCGCTATGAATCTCATTCCAAAGCACCGCCAGCAGCCAAGGGGGAAAAGGTGTCACTGCAGACCGAGAGGGTGTGTGTTTTCCGTAAATGCTGGGATTAAGATGAAAAACTCTCCACCACTGTGAATTTAGATATTTGGAGGATGATCTCTCGCTGTGAGTTTTTTCCAGTGCAACAAGGCAGCGTTCAAGACAGCAAAGTGGATTCCCCAGCCTTGCAAAACGACACAGGCAGACAATTTGAATTTTTAGAACATTCTTACTGAAAGGGGACACAACAGTGTCGTGGCCAGAGACTGATTGGTCTTCTGCTGTCTGACAGATTATGAACTTGCATTCTTCAATGTCATTTTTAAGAAGAAAATAAAACAGAACTCGTGGGTGAGAGTTGGTGGGCAGCCCGAGTTTTGCAGGGAGGCAACTTTAATTGCCACACTGTCTGGCTTGGATGCCTGTGGTCCTGCGTGCTGTGTTTTAATAACAAACGCTTGTTCTAATGAATTAGCCTTATTAGGGGCTTCTCATATTCTTTCATAAAGAGCAGAGCTATTCTGAACTTCTGAATGCAACAGTCTCTTGATATTCTCACACAGATAGCTGTATGTGAGATTGCATTTCCTCCCCTGTATTTTCATATGGCTCATATATTTTTTTTCGTGGCAGAAGAGTGAGCGGCAGAAAGATAAGAAAAGTACTGCGCTTGCAGGTACAAGCCATACACCCAGGTCCATCAAAGACACTTGCAAACTCGCTGAAAATGTATTTGCATTTCCAGCTGAACAATCTGGATTTTAGTCACCTCCTGCATATTTTTTGGATACACTCGTGGCATGGGATAAAACAGATTCATTAGCTTTGATTAACCTTCTTTAACTAGAGTTAAAAACCTGTTGTAGGCAGCTCAGATACCAATGCAGCTTTAAGATACTTTATCATGTTTAAGACTCAATTACTGTTGCAGTGAATAAGAATAAAACATCACAATAAAATGTGGAACAAACAGCCACTCTAACATGCACGGCAAATAATCATTAATTTATAACAGCAACTTTCCCATTTCTATGGTTCTTCTGATGGCTGCACTTAATTCAGGTTGAGTACTCTGGAATCTGATGCTCATCGAAGAATCTGGTTCCCCTGCCTCATTGATGTTGACTTTTTTTTTTCTTCTGTCTTACTGCTTGAGTTTGGAGTCTCAGAAGGCTCTTTTAAAAAGTTGAAAAGAAAATAGACAGAAAAGGGGAAACTAAATCTAAAACGGATTCTGTAGAACTCGGTCTGTAGGTGAGAGAGCAGATTAAAGTGTGATGGGACTTCAGAAATTGAGAACAATTTGTCAATAATTGGAAACATTTAAATATTAAACGTTAGAAAATTTAAATATTAAACACAGGCCAGTAAAATCAGCACTGAGCCATTTAAAAGAGTCATTTCTATAGGATCTGCTAACTTTTTAAGAGCAATGGCAAGGTCCATTTTGTGCACTTTGTGTAGAAAGAAACAGAGCTAGAGCATAACTCCAGCACACAATGAGTTAATTTTGGACAGGATTTGACTGAACCGGGAATAATGAACAGTGAGATACTGCAGCTTTCAGGCAAAACAGAGTAACAACAATTAAGAAAGAGAGAGAGGGAATAAAGGGGGGAAACAATCTCCACTCAGTTAAATAACAAGAGCAGTCCAGTGTTTCAAACAGATAAAACAGAGGCCACCAGGAACGCTGCTGTTCCCGTTGCTTGCTTTGTGCCTGGAAGTGGGAAGCCTACAACATTTGTGAGCCAACTGACTGCGGGTTTCTTCTCATCTGCTTTAAAATATTTGGTGTTGTCGTATTTCCATAATAACCACAACCACACTCTCCCCTCCGAAAATTCCCCCACAACAGCAGATGTGTGTTCTAAAAGGAAATGGAGACACTGATATAATCAGACACTAGTTAGAGCGCTTTCATACTAAATTCTCCAGCAAATTCCCAGCAACAAAAAAACTCTCCACCACTGATGGAATTAATCTAAGATCCTTGATTATTTGAAGTTCTAGAAGTTTTCATTTTGCATTTTGTTGGTGAATGTATAGGGCTTTATTTATCAAACTGCAGCGTAATTTTCCCTTCAGTTTGAGGCTGTGATTGTGAAACAAATAAACTGAAACTTATGGGCCTGTTCTCTCCAAATTTAGTTCCATTATCACTTCAAGAATGCACACTACTTGATGATACAAAATAGGTGTATGTAGCTGGTTATTTAGTTGCTAAATCAGCAGTATGTTGGGTCTTTTATCGTCAGGGGTGTGTGTGTGTGTGTGTGTGTGTGTGTGTGTGTGTGAATTATATGGCAGCAATACATCTTCCAAGTATTTTTTTCCATTTTAAAGTGAGAAAATATGAATGAAGTTTTGCAAAGGCTTAAATAAAAATAAGACATTTTAAATAAGGGCACAATTGAAATAAGTTGGGATGGGGTAGTAGTGGTTTTTAAAATACCATATTTTATCAATATTATACCTCTGTCATAGCTATGGCTTTCTGGTATGTATCGATATGCACTTAAAGTATATTATGTGTCCCACAGATACTCTCGAGCATAAAAGAACATGAAATATATTTGACTGTTTTTGGCAGTAAATAATTTTGGCGATAGTGCTGTAGCTGCTGTGTTTGACTTAGAATAGTTTAGTCAATCTTCTTCCTCTGAACATACTCTTAGAATATGTCCACTTCACTGAACTGTAGTTGGGGGAGGAAAGAAGAATTGAATTAAAAAAAAATTATTTATGGTGAGTATTTCTTTGGCTTCCTTCCTCTATATCCTTCTAACCTTAGAAGCTGGAACCACTTAACCCCAACCTACAGGTCCAGGCCTGAGATGACTCTGGAAATCATCCTGACCCTGGGCCGGGGGAATTCAGGGAGCTGTAGACCAGAAGTTCAACAGTTAGGCATGAAGTTCCCTTGGCTGCTGGACAAAATCTATTCCCCATTTCTAGAGGCCAGGTTCCAGGCTTATTCCACAGGATAAACCTTTAACTCTTAGCCTCGTTGAATATACTTCCTCCTGCCCATGAGTCCAGATTAAGCTCAGTGCCTTGCTCTCTATATGGTACCCCTGTTCTGAGCACCATTGAGTAAGTTCTCCCAGAGCCTGGCGTGCTTTCCCATAACTCTAGTGCTCAAGACTTGAGTTCAAACTGGCTTTGCTGTACTTACTAAATGCTGTTTGCTCTCTGTCTTAGACATCTCCCCACACCTGTTGCCAGACCTCCCTGAAGCCTTACTTTGCCTTCCTGCTTTGGTAGGAACCAGTGAACTACTCTTGGACCGTTCTAGAGGTCTAAACTTTTAAAGATCTGTTCCTTCCTAGATCAGCATCTGCTACTCTGTCAGAACCCCAGGTTATGGCCAATTCTGCATAACTTTTGGAACTGGAGAGAGTTCCTAGCACAGAACATAAAGAAAGATGAAAAGACAGTGGCAGGAATCTTCAAGAATCCTCCTTACATGTCTCGCTTGTCCTAATTACCTTCAAATATCTGAATATTTTCTAGATTCTTAATCCCTTTGTAATTGTCCAGACTCCACTTTGAACACTAATCATTATGTCCACCAAAACTGTGGGAATTTTGTCTCCAGCATTCCAGTATAATCCAAATGCCAGCACTGCAGAAAATGTGTATAATCCATGGCTTCAAACAAGGAGCATCAATGTACTTTATACAAAATCAGTAGCCATCTGTAGCCATCAGTGAGAGATGTTGGCAGGCTGGCTAATTTCAAAAGGAGGCTGCCACTCAAGTTGGGGCGTTGAGAGTTATCAGGAGAGGGGAGAAGCCCATCCTTGAGACTCCTTTGTATAATCAAAGAGATAAGACTCACAGTATGTGCCCACGAGACAGACCATACTGGGTTCCTAACATACTACTTCCTCATTCTTAATGTGGAGCAGACCATGAAGCTTTGATAACAAGTGGTGACATTATAAGACCCACCAAGATGGTGTCAGTTTCTACCTGCCAGAATAATTGCCTCCTAATAATTGCCCTTTGACACATATCCATGTGTCATCTCGGATAACTGACAGCTGAGTAATGATGGGAAAGGTGATTTGAATAGAATAGCTTTTCCTTGCAAATTTTCATCTTAGAACTTTTAAATCAATGGTTCTCAAGCCTGACTACAATTAGAATCACTTGGGAAACTTAAAAAACAGAAACAAGAAAACAAAAATACATAGATGCCCAAGTTCCACACCAAAGGGTTGGGTTCAACTGGTCTGGGGTTGGGATAGTCATGTCAATTTGATTTAGAGAAGTTCAGGGATTCTTTCTGTTTCTACAAGATTGAGAGCAGTACTTTACATCTTCAGAAAGCAGAATACGAGCAAGCTATTGCTCTGCTGAACAACGTAAAACCCCAAACGATTATTGACTTTCATGATCACCAACGCTCAGTTTTCCATGCTTCTAAGACCAACACCTTCTTCTCCAGGCAGCTGACAGAGGACATGATAGTCTTGCCAACCTACACACACCCTTCTCCAAGGACCTACACTGTATAGTTAAGGCACAGGTATGACTTTGTGGACCTTTAAAACAAAGGACCCTTTCCTTAAATCCCAACTAACCCTTGCCTAACCACCTCGCTGATTTTTCCAATTCTGGCTCTTTCTTTCCAGATCACTAGAGCCTGATTTGTTCATTAAAAATGGAAACCCATCCTGCCCCTCTCCTGTTACTGTACTGTCTGCTTCTATTCCTGGAGAAGCTGCAGAAATATACTGCTGTTGATATTGCTGGTGATCAGGCCCAGAGTCAGAGTTTGGGCAAAGTTTCCAGTTCATTTCAAGCTTTAGAAACTGCTTCCTATGCCAGCATCCTTATTTTTCTTTCTCAGTTACAACATCCCCTGGTGGAGGGACAAGCTTTGTCATTTTCCCTGCTACCAGATTCAGCCCCAGTCTTTGGAACCTTGATTCTAGGTCTTGGTAAGCCAGGAAACCAATAAAGGCTTATTATTCATTAGTAAGCTCTAGATATGAAAATGAAATCCCTCAGAAAGAACTAATTTTTCACTAATTAGCTCTTTACTGCCCCCCGCCCCAAGTCATTCTCTAAAGAGAAGGAAATACAGCCCTTGGCTGCCAGCTCACTGAGTCTGTAGCTGTATAAGAACCGGAGAGTTCTTGTAAATTCATGGGCTCCGACAATACCTAAGAGTGGCATGGCACCTTGCAATTTAGATAACACTTTTACACACATTATCTCATTTAATCTTCACAAGAAAGTGGCTGACTCTCATATACAAAAATAAAAAGAGTGGACACAACACTTAACTACAAAGCATTGTTGAGAGTCTGAAATATGGTGACACTTAGTGAGGTACCATACAGATACCCCATAGATCCCTTTTTCCTTCCTCCCTGGAATGTACCCACTGCTTATGCAATGCTAACCTGTACAAGGTAGTTGCCACATTATTTTTTTTTCCCTCTCTTTTGGTATAAATAGTGTACAAAGTAGGAAGATGGGCTAAGTGACTCTTAAGGTCTCTCCTAGTTCTTTGTTAAGATTCTTTATTAATTACCTAAGCATACATTAGGACATTATTTTTCTCCCTGGGAGATTGCATGTTTTTAACTATATCACTGATCAAAAAAATGTAATTTGATGTTAGACCTCAGTACAGGGTAGCATTCAAGGATTCTTCTCTTCTGTTTCAAGTTTTCAAGTGGTTTTCTTGAGCTGGTACAAAATCACTGCTCTAGTCCTGTATGTAAAGAGTGTACCTTTTTTTTTTTTTTTTTTTTGCGGTACGTGGGCCTCTCACTGTTGTGGCCTCTCCCGTTGCGGAGCACAGGCTCCGGACGCGCAGGCTCAGTGGCCATGGCTCATGGGCCTAGCCGCTCTGCGGCATGTGGGATCTTCCCGGACCGGGGCACGAACCCGTGTCCCCTGCATCGGCAGGCAGACTCTCAACCACTGCGCCACCAGGGAAGCCCTAAAGAGTGTATCTTTAAGGTAACCTGTGCCCCATTGCTATTTTGTTTCCTAGAAATTATTATGAGATTACATGGCTTCATTAAGGTTTCCATAATTTCTTAGGCTTGATGACTCATTCACAAAAATGAAGAACAGAACTTCAAAACCAGAACTCGTTAACCAGAATTATGAAAATCATAACTGCTTATGATGTGTAGAAATCTGTTCATGATAAATGTATGAAATTCCAATATGAAGGAAGGAGGATACCAATTCATGGTGTCACCCAGGGATCACATCAGAGAGAGAACCATCTCACTCATGAAGCCAAAGTTTAAAGTACCAGACTCTTTACTAATTGTAGGCAATCAATAATATTGGTCTGAACAATTCACTTATTCATTTAATAAATATGAAAGCAACAACCATCTTGTGCCCTGTTTTGTGCACTGTGGGCTCAGGAGGGAACAAACCATGAGTTTCCAAATTGAACTATTGCATTTCCCTATTTTAAGACCTGGAGCTGGTCAAACTTTTCAAGAACTAATGTAGGTGAGAAAAATGATTTGTGATTTTCTGATAGTATCCAAACCCATGATGCTGTTTATGTTTTAGACAAATGACAGCAAAAGTGAATCAAATGATACATTTGTCCCTGGAAATCCCATTGTCATTACTGATGGTCATTGCTGGAATCTGCATACAGAGGCAGCTCTCTACAGATGACTGAGACAGAGCTAGCACGTGATGCATTTGGGCATCATGATGGAGAAAGGCCATGAAGACCATGCTTGATTTCCCTTTGGTTCTTATAGAGAAACATCAAGGTTATAAAAGCTTCAAATAATCTCCCCCAACTCCGTCTTCTATTCCATTCCCTAATTTTTATGAAATGACATTTAACATTTTGACTTTGCTTAAATTAAGGAGATTTTTGCTTTTGTTTTTGCTTATTCTTTTAAAATAAGCCTAACTTTGATCCAGTCCATAAAAGTCAACCACAGAGCAGATAAAAATAAGTGTCTGAAGGTATGGTATGTTTTTCAGACTCTGGAAGTGACTTGAATTAGATTCAAGAAGGCAATGTACTCTTTCTTTTCCTGATATAAACTAACAAATAAACAATTTGAAAAGCTCAGTTCTACAGACATGAGACATCTGGATACTCTAAAAAAGAAGCCACATTCTTGGCAGTGTGTCCAAACTTAGGATCCAAATCCTCTGAAGTTCACACATCACCCTTGTGACAAAATGCTGTCCTGTCATGATGTGTCTCCATAATGTCATGTCAACATTGTCTGTTCTGCAGAACATCTCGTTTAAAAGTTGACGACCTAAGGGGAAAAGTAGTTTTATCCCATAAGGTCCCACAATTTGATCCTATTTGTTCATTATGCACAGAAGGTACTCTATGTAATAAGCAGTTCATGATGAGAATGCTTGAAAAGGTCATTGGCTTAGTTCAAATAAACAAAACACATTCTCTATAACTTTCTGGCATGCTAGTCAGAGATTTAGAGCAGTGAGAACACTGTTGAGTGTAATGAAAAAATCATAAGGCCAGTTCGGTTAAGTTTAGGGTAAGACTATTTTTAGTATCCTGAAAAATTGCTGGAAAGAAGGGAGTGGTTTGTAAAATAAAATAAATAAAAACTGGCCATGATGTCATGTTTTCAAATAGACAGTGATTAATTATTTTAAATGAGAGTCACCTTTAAGTCAGTTGTACCATTTTTAGGTCTAATTGGTAGAAACCACTGTCATCCTGAGACCCTCGTTCTACTGTTCTCAGTGAAAAGCTTTCTGTCACTTCAGACTTGGTGGCAACAGGGGAAAAGAGGCTTTTCATGCTTTAGAGAAATTTCCCAAAGCCTCATGCTGAGAGTGGAAAAGCAATCAAAATAATATTTAAGGAGATTTCTTATTTTAAAAGCCCTTAAACCTTGTATTCAATAGATTTTTATTTTGTATTTTTGAAAGGCCTACTATGTGCTCAGCTCTTTACATAAATTTTTAATTTAGTCCTCCCAATAATTCTAAATCTATATCAAATACAGTATAAACTACTATATTCATGAGAAAAAAACTTAGTTGCAGGGCTTAAATAACTCCCCCAAAGTCAGAATTAAGCCCCAGAACAGCTTTTTTTTTTTCCCCCAAAGCTCAGTCTTTTGACTACCCATAATGCTTCTTGATAATGAATGAAAGCAAGGTGTCCCAAGATGCCCCCACAAGAGTTTCAAGTCTTGTAACTGACAACCAACTGAATGGTGACATTAAATTATTTTTCAAGTATGGCTTCACCAGGTGCTGAGTTCATGGACCCGAAAAGAAATCAGGTGTGAAAGGAAATACTGGGTATGTTTGCAGTGGGCTTTAGCTAAAGAGCACCTTGAAAAAGCTGACGGTCTTTCAAGGCCAACTGCTAGATTTATGGTGAAGGGCTTGCCTAACAAACTTGTGAAAGTTCCCTGCAGGCATTATAGCGTGCTCAGCCAGGAAACACACTGCATTCTGTACCCCGTCAAAGAAAAGCATTTGATAAGACTTCATATCAAAGTGTACTGCTTGCAGTAAGAAGTCAGGCTGTGGTGAGACTTGGAGACCAAATCGGGGCTCAGAAGGACCCAACATAAGATGCCTTCCCCAGCTTGAAAGAATCTTCCAGCAGGACAGCTCAGGGGACTGCTTTCCAAAGCTCTCCTGTTTACATAAGTAGTCAAGGACTTGGGGAATAAAAATGCCAAAATGAAGATTCAAAGGGTAAGAAGAACACCCAGCAGTGACATAAGAAGTCCAAACCTCTCTGTATTTATGGTTTTGTCTGTTGTTGCAAATGGTGTTGTGGGTGTGAGGTGGACCACAACTTCCCCCAGGGGTGCACAAAGCCTCCTCAAATGCCTATGCTCATCTAATGGAAGTGGAGACTAAGAAAAAAATAAACCAGAAAACCTCTCCAGAATTCTACTGATTACAGACTGGACAAAACATCGAGTGAAATGCTAACTTAGAGGTTTAAAGAGAATAAGTGGTGCTTTTCTAAACTATTGATGACATATGGAATAAAAATAATTTAAACTTATAAATAATGAATGTTGATCTCTGTTGTATTTATTGGCCTTAACCAAAGATTTTGCCTGTGTCATATGTTGGAGAAAAACAAACAAATAAACCAAAAACATAGACACACACATCCCAAGTAAGATAAAATTAAAAGTTTGGGGGAAAACATAATTATACTTATCAAAAAAGTGTTGATGCAAAGGCCTATTAGTTTCAGAATGTAAAGTTGATCTCATGTGTTGAACAACCTAGAGCTTATTTTTTTTAGCCCTTTCAAATAATGGCAACTTGAAGCATACTTGGCTTTGTATAAGATAAATGTGACATTGACCAGATCATATTTGCATAGAGTCATACATATGCATATATCGTCATACACAAGCATATATTTACGTGTTTATATTGATGATGCAATTTGTAAAATGCTGTCACACCTCTTGTCCCAATGATCTTCTCATCAAACATATGAAGTGCTTATCCTCCAACTTCTCTAGGCAGATTTCAAAAATATCCTATCTCCAAAATGCTAAGTTTATGCCTCAGTTAAAAATCTTAGGAAACTCCTGAAATGAAGTTTCTCATATGCATGTGGGAAACTGTGTTCTCACCATATTTGTATCCCTGGGTCATGCCTGCTCCATACAGACTCCTGGGTTCCACTAGAAAGATCCCAAGATAGTGAGTTTCCAGTTAGAGAACATGAGGATTTTTAGGCATCTGGGCAATACTGATGCACCCAATACCTCTCCTGGCATCTGGGAAACATTTTGCAGGCTGCCCCATCTCCAGTGCCTTGAACATCATGTGCCTCATTGAAACTCCTGCAAGATTTTTGAAGGGCCGTATACAAAAGGCACTCCAAAAAAGGCAGCTAGGAAATGGTGGGCTTAGGACTTGAACTCAGGTCTTGAAGTCAGGAATTGAACCTGGGTCTGTTTTGTGTTCTCAATGTTAGGGGATTAAATATTTCCTTTTACTCAGTGAAGATTTCCAATCTGCCCTTGATTCTTGTGTTCAGGCATTTGAATTGGGGGTGGTGTAGGGTAGAGGGACACAAAAACAATTTAACCATATGATTTCACTTTGGCATTTTCACTTCTCTTCTGCTTTTTGAGCCTGAATTACATTGCCCCAAAGAAATAGATTAAATTCACCAAGCATTTACTACTGCTCACCTACTTTATGCAAGGAACAGCTGCAAAAAAAGAGTAGCTATCACAAACTATTCTGCCTGTTTATTCGTTGCAGGCCCGAGTGTGTCATAGTTCCTGAACTTCTTCTGCTTTAAATAAAACCATGGAAAGAGCAATGAGCTCCAGGGTTAGGGGACATGTTTTCAAACTTAGGACAAATGGGAGCCCAGAGGAGAACATCTTAATATACCTTTTGAAACTGATTAGCTCGTCTGTTCTTGAGAACCAATTAACAACTTTTCTTTCTGTGATCTACATGATGGAAAGTGGGTACATTTGATCAATTTCAGCTAATTCATATCAATCCAAAAAGATTTCAGTTGATTTGACTTGCCACAGTTCAACTTTATCACCAAGACAGATAGCATGGACATGGAGGTGCCATCCCTACTTTGCCCTGATGACACAACATCCACATTTTCCAGAAAATCAGTCTCACTATATTTTTCAGTCTTGCTCCATTTCATCTCCAGTTGTGTAGACCCAGCCTTAATGTATCTAAACCAAATGAGGTTTGATTTCTCTCCTAGTAGGACTCAGCACTTTAAATACCTCTAAAGAACTGGGAAAAGTGTGATTTTTGTTTTTTACATCCAGAAAGAAAAAAATAAGACAGTGGAGGTGTCTTTCAAACCACTGCTACAATTGGAGGATCCACTGAACAAGTCTATGGAGAGAATACTTAGTCAACTATATCATTTCTCCTACTGTTTACTATCTGAAAGAATGAATCAATTAAATATTAAGTTAACACAGGTCATGAAGACTATTTTATAAAAATGATTATGAACTTTAGAAAAGAGGCATGCTTAATGAGTATTTATACAATAAAGTTCATATTTGGACATCGTCCGTTTATTTTTTAGTAATCTGAAACATTTAACTTAAACTTCATTTCTCATTTCTGCCCAAACCAGAAGAATCAAAAATACCATGAAGGCGCATGAAATTTCCAGCTCACATTTCCAGTCTCCAGAGGTTTGAAAAACTTCATCTATCTATTTGAATGTCTTGGTCATGATCCAAATGGAATTTGAACTTTAGATATTTGAGAGTGACCCACCACTGTTTTAAGTCCAAATTGGCCACAGAGAACCCTATGGACTATTAGCTCATTGTTTATTCTTGTAAATTATAAATATTTTTAAAATCCCAAGTTCTGAAGTTAGAAGGGACATTTTATATCTGTCAGCCATTGTCACTTTTTTTCTCTCCTGTTTTGGGTGTTGGCCATCTATCTGAAAGTTGAGTGGGTAAAACAATCAGTAGTATTGACAGGATGATGTATTCTTGTCTTAAACCACATTTCGCAGCCCTTTCAGTTCTCAGGAGACAATGGGAAATGTACTTATCAAAACTCTATTCTAAAGATCTCATCGTTCCAAATATTTATAGTTTAAGTCAAATCATGACTCCATATGCCCAGTGAAATAAAATTTTACTTTCTCAAGGTATGATGGAAAGGCTATATATCACATACATGCCTTCCTCTCTTCCTCTTAGGATATTGTTATTAGAGCAAAACAATATAACTGTGCATAATTCCATATACATATTATATGCATAGATAATATGGAGGGAAGAGAGATATCAAAGTCGTAAAAACAACTCACACAGAGTAAGAATTTCATAGAGGTATGCTCAAGCTGCAGTCCCTTTGTTTCTACTGCCTCATCCTCATTTGCAATGTCCACACCCTTCCTTTCTCATGGTTACACCTTTCCCTTCTTCAAATCTGCTTCTTTTAGCAAAACGTTTCTGACAATCCCAACATGGAATCCTTTCTTCTTAATGACTTAACCTGTAAGAGTTGGAACCATGCCTCGCTGGTTATTCCATTTATAACTGTTTTTTCATCAGTAGTTTTTGCATAATGATAATAGATACACCCAACCATTTAATCATGCTAAGTGCTTGGACAAACATTATCCCATAGATTTTTATAACTGCTCTGTGAAATACACAAAACAGGTAATATTGTCTCTATTCTTCATCTAAGAACATAGTGACCTTGGAGAGGTTGGCATAAATTTCCATAACTGATTTGTGAAGACTCAAGAATCCAAGCCAGGTGTGTGGATCCAACAGAAAGCTCTTGCTGGTCCCCTCTCAGTAGCTGCAGCAGGGATGTGAGAATGTAGTAGGGATTCAGTGCACTTGGAATGATCACTTGCCTGAATGCCCAAATGAACATACACTTACATTTTTAAATGCTTGAGTCATTGAAAGTGTATGCATATCCCAAAGCATAAACTTACTTAGAAGCATGCATGTTGTCTAGAATAAGAAAGAAATAGAACAAGGAAATATAAAATTACAACAGATCCAACCTGGTTCTCTGCATTTCCTCAGTGACCCATATTGTTCAACTTTCCTATATGCTATTGTTAAGCAGAGAGGAAGTTTCTTCTTAAACCATAGGTAGCAAGGATAAGAGCCATAGGAAACAAAACATTCTTCAGGAGAGCCAAGCTTGGGCCAAGGAAGAGGGAGTTAAAAGTGGGCAAAAGAAATTCTACTTCACCTGTGTTTAGGGTGTGCAAAGCCCTCAGTCTAGAAGAATAGAACTTATTGCTGCTCAGGCTTAAGGGACACACCACCTTTACATTATTTTCAGTGCAAAATACACTAAGCACAATGTGACAGATCATAACACTCTAAGAAAAGAAAGAACAAGATCTAAGTTGTTTCCAGGCTGCCTCTTGACAGATTCACCAGGGAAAGAAGAGGGGAGGTGACTATTGCCTTAGCCTGTTGGTGAAAGACCACAAGGTTGGCCTGGATACTGTAAAGCTGAGCAAGCTCCATTCCAGCAGGAACAAATCTTTGCCATGTCATGGTTGCCATCGGATATCTTTAGTTTGAGTTTTTGATCCAATTTTCACAGCCAAAATAGCTCTGTGCACCTCTGCTTGCTCTTTAAGACCCTCTAACTCTGCCTCTTAAAGGGTCTCTGTCCTGGGCCAGATTTGCAGAGATTCAGTTAAAAATCACAAGTAGCTGATAAAGTCCAATTATCTCTTTACCAAGTGTTAGAAAGCATACAAAATTTAAATTTCCTCAATCACTAGGCACTTAGGCATCCAAAGGTTTAAAAGAATCAAATGACAGGAGTTCTGACCTTCAGTGTAAGGGGGGAAATAGTTCCAGGAAGTCAAGTGATCAATACAGTGATGGTAAAAACTCCACCGCCATGTAAAAGATGGGAGACTGATGTTCGGCTCTTATCTTTGGGAACTTCATATATTTATGAGTGTTTATTTCATTAGGCCATTACAAGGGACAGAAAAAGGGCGCTTTTAATGGGTTGAAAAATTCCCACAGGACTCACAAACTCAGAAATTAGAAATGGAAAGACCATGTTGGGTTATGCAGGGCCAGTTCCCCTTGGCTTGGTCTCCCTGTTTCATCCCTTGCCTGAGTTTTATACAAACCAGTCTGACTCAAGCAGAGGGAATTCTCCCTCTTCCCCTGAGGTGTTATTTCCCAGCTGGAATATTTTTCTAATATTCAATCCGAATTGTTGTCTCATGAATTCATCATAAAATCATGAGATCTAAAAATGCCTTAAACCGTATTCATTTTTTCTTTAAATGGGAGAATTCAAAGGCTCTGTCAAAAACCTAGGTAATACATGGCAGTTAAATAAATCAAATGAAGACATGTTGGGCTCTCCTGAAGTTCACCAATGAGAAACAATTCAAATCTTATTGAGAAGGCGCTACAATGATAAAAATTCAGCATACAGAAGGGGGATAAGGTAAACTTACTGTGGGCACTAAAAACCCCAAAGGAGATCCACTCTTTAAACTTCCATGATTGGACCATCTGGTGTTCTCATGAGCATCTTAGTTGTGTTAAGTACCAACAGCTGGAAATGAAGTACAACCAGATCTATATACACAGGACCCACATGCAGCAAAACCTTACAGTCTGAAGTGCCCAGACCCATTCTTGGGCTAAACACAAGGAATCTCACTAAATAAAAATACATTTTCTTTAGTTTTCTAGAACTATTTCAGATACGATTTTTAAAACAACACTGATACATTTTTTATAATTTTTTTTCTAAAGATTTTTTTGATGTGGATCATTTTTTAACTCTTTATTGAATTTGTTACAACATTGCTTCTGTTTTAGGTTTTGCTTTTTTGGCCACAAGGCACGTGGGATCTTAGCTCCTCGACCAGGGATCGAACTCACACCCCCTGCATTGGAAGGCAAAGTCTTAACCACTGGACCACCAGGGAAGTCCCACATTTTTTATAATTTTAATAATAATGTTTCATCTTGAAATGGCCTGAGATGGAATAAAGAGTAAAAGCAGTTGGAAAAGTTTCAAAAAAGGACTATTCCTTTGGCTGGTCTAATTATGGAATCTTAAATACTGGGATTTTCATGGGGGGGGTTTAATGACCATTAGAAGTTTACTGTTTCTCCTTTCTTATGCTGAATTTTTATCATTTAACACTTCGTTAATAGGACCTGCATCATTTCTCATTCGTGGACTTCAGGAGAGTGCTAACATGTTTTGATTTTACATATAGATTAACTGTTGCTTTATGGGAGCATTTTTAATCTTTAGGATCTAGGCTTTTGACAGAGTCTTCGAGTTCTCTACTTTTATAACTGAATGTTAGTAGAAAGCTGCACATATTATTTGATCTCTACACTCCCAAAGGAAGTGAGTCTCATGAGTGAGTATGTCTCCTTGTGGCTATTACTCAGCACAAGGAAAAATAAAAGATATGAAGGAAATCCATGCACAAGTATACTATCATGCGAGGATTGTGTGGACTCTTTTGGAAGCCGATTACTTAACAGGTAGGAGGAAAGAGTGGCTTCAGAAAGCTGGGTGCAGCAAACCCAGTGAATAACCCATGGAACATACCTTCTAAAGAGAAAGACAGAAAACATGTAAACAAAGATATACACAGAAGAATCCAAATTGTGATGCATGAGGATGTCAACCAATGTGCTTCTCTAGAGAATTGACAAGGAGAATGAGAAGTGGGTGAATGCTTCAAGTAGGGAAATAAGACAAAGGTCTCTGAGGAAGTTATGTTTAAAGTGAAGCCCAACAGATGAGGAGGATTTAGCCAAGGGGGGTGCAGAGGAAGAATGTTTCAGTCATATGTGCATTCAAGTCATGAGGTGGAAGGAACATGGAGGAACTTCTGGAGAAATTGTCAGAAGTTTTTGTGACCAAAGCCCAGGAAGGGAGCACATGAGAGTGGAGAGCGAGTGAGTGGCCAACACTGGGCTGAGTATAAAGGACAGATGAGCAGAGCCTAGCCATGGAAGGGGAAAGGGAGCATCAAGGAAGACATGCAGGTGTGAGGCATGTGAAATGAAGGAGCCAGGAGGGACCAGAATGTGGTGTGTTGGGCATGAGGATGGGAAGCATAGAGATATCCAGTTTGGACCTCTTAAGTCCAAATATACTGTCTGTGAGACATCCAAGGCCCTCCTCTTTCACTCCTCCTCTCTTTCTCCCTCTCCCCTACCTTGGTTGAGTAACATGGGTTGGGGGACAAAAAAAAAAAATAGGATTCAGGTTCTTGCTTCAAGAAGATCACGATCTCCAGGAGGTGAGTGTGAAAACATAAACAGTCAACTAACAAGCACAGGGTAGTAAAATGGTAAAATCTGGGTGTGAAGGGACCCAGTGGACAAGGAGAGAACAGCCACTTTCTCTAACCCAAGAATTGAAGGGGTTCATTGAATTAAGAAGACATAGCTCTACATGTATTGAAGGGTATGAAGGCTGGTTCTACATTGAGAAAAAAAGGAAGAATACTTAAAGCAGGTGGAAGTGTAGACTTGGAGGTACACAAGAAGAGAACAAAATCAGGACAAATTAAGTAGTTCTGAGTGACCAAGCACAGAGTGCCTTGAAGGGAAGGTGTAGATTATTGAGAAGCCTTGAATGCCATGCTTAGGAGTTTGGTCTTAATCTTGCAAACAAAGGGTTAGCACAATGTGTTCTTTAGGACAATCACCCTGACAGCAGCTGGGAAGAAGGTGTGGCTTGGTGAGAGCCAGTACCTGAACTGTGAGGTTGATTCCAGAAGCCATGATATGAACTCCCAGGGCTGTGGCCTGTGGTTGCAAAGTATCACCTTCCTACTAAAGCCCAGTGATGGCTGGGACATGCTGTCATTTTTTTTTTAAATATCTTTATAGGAGTATAATTGCTTTACAACGGTGTGTTAGTTTATAGCAAAGTAATGAAGAGACACATGCATAGAGAACAAGGAAGGCTATTTTATGAGTTAACAGTAACTCTGGGATTAATGGAGAACAGTATGGAGGTTCCTTAAGAAACTAAAAGTAGAACTACCATACAACCCAGCAATCCCACTACTGGGCATATACCTGAGAAAACCATAATTCATAAAGGGTGAGGTACCACAATGTTCATTGCAGCTCTATTTACAATAGCCAGGACATGGAGCAACCTAAGTGTCCATAGACAGATGAATGGATAAAGAAAATGTGGCATATATATAAAATGGAATATTACTCAGCCATAAAAAGAAATGAAATTGAGTTATTTGTAGTGAGGTGGATGGACCTAGAGTCTGTCATAGAGAGTGAAGTAAGTCAGAAAGAGAAAAACAAATACCATATGCTAGCACATATATATCGAATCAAAAAAAAAAAAAAGGTTCTAATGAACCTAGGGGCAGGACAGGAATAAAGACACAGATGTAGAGAATGGACTTGAGGACACAGGGAGGTGGAAGTGTAAGTTGGGACGAAGTGAGAGATTGGCATGGACATATATACACTACCAAATGTAAAATAGCTAGCTAGTGGGAAGCAGCCGCATAGCACAGGGAGATCAGCTCTGTGCTCTGTGACCACCTAGAGGGGTGGGATAGGGAGGGTGGGAGGGAGACGCAAGAGGGACGAGATATGGGGATAAATGTATTTGTATAGCTGATTCACTGTGTTATAAAGCAGAAACTAACACACCATTGCAAAGCAATAATACCCCAATGAAGATGTTAACAACAAAAAACAAAAAACCAAAAAAACAACTAACTCTGGGATTAGAAAAGACTCCTGGCTCCTATTTTCACCTACAGTGTCAGAAACCTACTTTTGATGTTTCAGACTCTCCAAAATAAATAGACAAAACACTCTCTGAACCTTTATCTCCAGACTAAACCTGCTAACAGTCTTAGATTATAGAGGATGATGAATGTACATTTTTCTAGTCATCATGCTAACATTCCTCAAACATAAAATACCGTCACTGTTATAAACTAAAATAAGCATTTACAGTTTCCTGAAGTTTTTTGAAAGTGCATCAGCAATTACATTTGAATTATATAGTCAGCTGAAATTCAAGGCCAGACTGAATTCCAAGGCTGATACATGGCAGCACATTAAAGTGAAGAGGCTACAGCTGGCCAGGTTTGGAAGGATTGGTTCTCTAAAAGGACAAATTGAGCAAGCTGTTGACAATGACCTTACGATGGTGTATTGTTCTGAGATTAGTTTCAAGAGAAAAAGAAAAGATTCCACAAACCCTAAATCACTTATTAGCTTAGGATATGATTCGACTGATACTGTTCTCAGCCTAGAAATAGAAGTTCAACTTCTGACTCTCTGGGGTATCTGCATTCAAGCAGAGTTCAAGTCCAAGACCAGTGGATACAAGGAAGGAACAAGATGAATTCCATTTTTACTATAAATTTCAAGGGGGATTACTTCCAAAAGGAAAGAAAGAACATGCTGAGGTAAGGAAACTGAAATCAATACACCCATGGTGATGGATTCAATTGGAATAAGAAGAATGTTCATTTGTGTATCAACAGCAAACTCCCTTGCTTTAAGATGATACTTTGAGGCAGCATAAATCTTATGGACTACTCATATATCCACAGCACTTAGGCTGCTTTATCCAGGAGAAATGAGAGATTTGTCCATGATAGGGTTCTCACCTGGCCTTCCCTTTTGATTCACAACAAACACAGGCAAGATAGCAGAGCCAACGAAAGGCTGTTTAGTTTCTTAAACCAGCTGGTTAGTTCCTTAAACCACCAGTATCTGCAGTGGGAGAGAAAAGAATAATACTGTGATGGTGGCTTATTTGGTGTTATTGCCATTACTATATAAATGATTTAAAAGTCTTCTTTTTAATTGTTTAAGATGTTTTCCTAGTCAACAGCAGAATCTTTCTTATTTTGGTCTCACACTTTGATTTGGAATCCAAGCAACTCACCCATAAGAACTAATACAGTTTTGACCAACAAACGCTTCCAACAGTCCGCCTCAGAAACAAGGCTAGTTCGTTTTAGTAGGTAAAAAACGTCAGATTTTATGAAGAAATTACAGGTGGTAGATGACCTCACACAAGCCTATGGACACAGCATGTTGGTACTGTATAAATTCAGTTCTTTTGACAGGAAGTCAAAAAGCTTTTTACTCCATGCCTTCACTAGATTCTGGGCTGGTGGCTGTATTCAGAAGAGGCTGGCAAACTACCTAGAAATCAAGGCTTACCAGTTGAGAGAGTTTTACTTTTTTTCACACCTTTTTTTTTTTTTTTAATGAAAACTTTTATTTAAGCAGAGGTTCAATCTAGAACATGTGAAAAAAAAAGACATAACTACCAGCCTTTCTTAAGTGGGCACATACCTGCACAAAGCTTCCCGGTGTGTGGCATGAACACTTTGATTCGCCAAAGATGGCCTTGCTCTTGTTGGACTTAATTTTGGAGGGAACTGGGGCAACATTTCGTGAAAGTCCTGTAAAATAGGTCACCTACCACAAGTGAAAGGAGAGAAGTTACTCAAAGTGTAGCCAGGAGCAAGGACATATCACAATTCCAACAGAATAGGATTTAGTGATTGTTACACAAGGACACTGTGTCCAAAGACCCTTTCAAAGGGCTCAAGAAAGACGCCTTTGTTGGTGGGAGTGATTGAATCTGCCTCCGTTCCCTTCTTTTACACGTTACAGTATCCCGTGACACAGCACGCATACCGTTTAAGGGAGGTGGGTGTCATGTGATACAGCTTAATAAACACAAAGATGGAAGGTTGGTGTCCTGTTCCCAACCCCCGCCCTACTTGCTGTATCACATATTAAACATCACAGCACACTCTGTTCTGGGCACGACTAATGCCCAGGCATTAGCCTACCATTGAGTGAATTAGGTACAGTACTAGACCAGCTTCGAATCAGCTTCTGTTATTTTTGTCAAGCCAACCTCTATGTTACCCCATCTTCATGTTTATTACCTGATTTCACTGTTTCTCAGAGACATGTGAGCCCAGGAAAATGGATCCTCCACAGGCGCTTTAATCCTATGTTCTATCTTTTGGTAAAAAGTCACTTTTCAAACATGCTTCCAACTAGGTAGTATAAATGTCTATTTACCAAAGTTATTTTTCTTTTGAAAACCAAGTTTAAAAGTACGTATACATTGAATAAAAGGTATATCTTGAGATGGGTTTTATACTGTTATGTTTCCAGTTTTCAAGTGCATTCTTGATGGGGGCAGGGTCTCTAATCCTTTTAGAAGAGCGATAATGATCAATAGTTAATATTTATGTGACCTCTCATACACTTGTTGAACGATCACTAGTTAATATTTATATAACCTCTCCTGTACTTGTTCAGTTACATTTTGCATGATTTTGCATCCTCAAACCCCTTCACATAGTCAGAACATTTAGCCTATTATTCTGATTAATTGTTTTTTCTTCTGTAAGAAAAGCTAGTGGTATCATTGTTTTACAAATGAGACCACATGGAGTTACAGATCTGTATAACCTGTTTAAAATCAGATGGCAAATGGCATCAGAAGTAGTTGGCATCTGCTTTTAAGGAGCTGACTGACCCCAATCAGAAAGAAAGCATTTCCTTTTTAAGATCGATCACAAACTTAGTCTCAGCAATGCCAAATCATAAAATAATTAAAAAACAAGTTGCTATATAATTTTCCACAGTGTGACATTTTGCCACAGACTATTTTGGCACCAGTTAAGCAAAGCTTCAATGCAGTGGTTCTCCACCCAGGGTCGATTTTGGCCCCAGGGACATTTGGCAACATCTGCAGATATTTTCAATTGCTACAGCTGCAGAGGAGGAGAATGCTTCTGGCAGGTATCTAATGGGTAGAGTTTGGAGACGCCAATATACATTTTACAATGCACTGGACAGACCCCCTCACAACAAAGAATTAATTACCTGGCCAAATGTGTCAATTGTGCCCAGGCTGACAACCCTGGGGTAGCATATTTCAATGATATTTTGACATTAAAAAATTAAAAAAAACAAAAACTGAAAAGTGAGCTATTTAGAAGAGTTAGTCAATGGCTCCTTTAAAGTAAATCTGACAGTTACCTAACTGGTATCTAGGATACCTCACTTTAAGATTATTTTAGAAGCAAATTAATTGTTTATAGTGATTCGGCAAGGGACATTTCCTGTGGATCTATAATTACATGAAGATCTCAGAGGGAGATGGATCTAGGAAAAACTTGTATCAGACATTCTGCTCTGATAATAAACTTCCTAAGCATGCAAGTTTTGTTTCTTCTGGAGGATCCTTCATTTATCTAAATTCTTTCTCTTGCCTTTTTTACTACAGATGTTTTGTAAAGCTCTGGGATCAAATGCAACAGAATTGAGCCACAGGAAGCCAATTTCTTACTTTGAGGTTGATCATGAAAATCATTCTTTCTTCTGATTCATTCCTTTCCTTTGCAGATTGGAAGCACTTGCAGGGAAAAGGGAAGAGCTTAGTCCCAAGCCTTCTCACTGTTTGGATTCTTTTTTTTTTTTTTTTTTTTCAGAAGGCCAAGAAGGACATTAATTAAAGCCAGGTATGGGCTGTATTCAGACTTCCCACATTTTTACCCCACTGCAGTAAAAGTTTCTCTTCAGAGAAATTTGGTCCAAAATGGAATGAAAGAATGAAAGACATTTTATTTTCTCTCCTAGATGTTGGCAGTACTTCACTCCTACATGTCTGAAGTTGTTTTCGTCTTGCAGAGTACTTTGATATTTGTGAATGTGGCTACATGGCTTAAAACAAGAGCAGTGATAACTCAGACTAATTATTCATCTTGTATATTAATGCTTGACAAGAAAGAAAAGAACTTTTTCTTCCTTGATGATGGTTGTAAAAATTAAGAAACCAGGAGGAACTGAAAGATCTGTGTTCTTGAGAGCAAACACCCTCCATTTCACAGAGTTCTCATATCTGAATCATCGAGAGTGTTCTGCAACAGAGGTGCTCACCTTTTGGACTCTCAGTCTATGCAAGCCAAGTCCAACCAGGCCTGGTATCTCCTGTTCTCTTACCAGGCTTGAGGATCTCACCCTTTGGGGCATCAGCCATGAGTCTGAAATAAGATGAGAACCATCTCCCCTTCTCCGTCTATGATCCTCATTTCTAGTCAAGATGAAATTCTACTAAATCAGCTATTCTTATGAGAATTTAGCATTGCAATTGCTAGGTCTCACAGAAGCTTGTAATAGAAATTGGGGTGGTGGGGGCATCACTTTTCATCTGTTTGAACTTCCATTGAATATTTGGAGATTCAAATAGATTCAATGTGACGTCCCGGAGTATAAACAGAATATGAATGAAATTGTCTGGCCTACAGAACCAAACAATGAAGTTAGTTTAGGGGTGGGGAGTAAATAACCAAGTCATTTATGTTGTATTAAATCTATAGGTCACTTTGAAGTCAGTTTGGAATAACAAGTATGTTCTTTTCTCTTGGAATGTAGCTATTTCCTTTGAAAGCTGAATGGGACACCCTAGAGAGGAAACAGTATGAGGAAGGCCATCTGGAAGGGCAGGAAAGAAGATCTTGAGGGAAGCTCAAAAACCCTCTGGAGAGGAGCTTCCTTGCTGCAAGTCAAGCTCCCCCTTCCAAAGTATTCACAATCAGCTGCACTGTGTCCTCCCCCTCCCCCTACCCGACCCCCAGAACCAGAGATGCTCTTCTTTGTAGGAAGGATAATGATATCTTGGTCAGGCCTGAGCCAGATTTGGACATCCGCTTGAGACCAGCTTTCCTATTCATCTGCCATGTTAAACCTCTAGTCTGTCAGAAAAGAAACCCCATATTGTAATTCTTCCATAAGCCATTCCCTTCAGAAGCGATTACATCTAATTTGATGATGAAGCAATTGATATCCAGGTGAGTTTTACCTTCTAATGAATTTGTGCTAAAATTCAGAATATCACATTATGCTTTTGCCAAAGAATAATGTAAAGGGCAAGCAAGAAATTGAACATTATAGAATACAGATCCTCAAATCCTGTTCTTCAAAGAAGTAGAAAACAATCCTAGCACTACAACACAAATACCTGTCACTTACCCCATCCAGCTGTGACAGTGGTCCCAAGACAGGATTAACAGATGTGCTTGCTGGAATTTAGCTTGTTTCTCCCACATTTTAGGTATTTTTACTGGGGTATTTTCTATTTTGTTCTCAAGAATGAACCCCCCCCTCCTTTAATTATCCTTTATATCATAATGTTTACAGATGGGTCTTGGAATTTCAGCAAAAATCCCAAGTGATTATTTTAGCTTTTTCAACTGTCGCCTCTTCAAAAATCGTTCAACAAAGCCACTGATGAGTAAATATATAGACAGCCTTGAGATTCACTTTTTCTTTCCCCTTGTATTTTTTAGAAGTACTAAAACAAAAACAACAGCACAAAAATAAAAGAATAGGAAAGTTGAACGGAAAAAAAAATTAATAACCTAGTCACTGGATGATATTCATAGATTGGAAACTCAGTTCTGGTGGGAAAGAAGAATATCAACTGGGTCCTCTGAGTGTCAGGTATTCATTTAATCTCCACAGTGGAGTTAATACAAACGAGGAAAGGAAGAGCTGGTAAATGCCAGACTTGAGGTTGGAATCTAAGTTTGTTTCTTTTTTACTTGAAAGACTGAACTCTCTGCTTTCTTGCTGCTGCTTCAAGAGTGTTTGCATGTACCATAAGGCCACATAATGACCTTGACACCTTGGCATTCTGTTTAGAAGGATGCATCTATGTACCCTATCTGTGCCTTAAAGAA
Organism: Grampus griseus; assembly: GCF_964374135.1. Lineage (NCBI taxonomy): Eukaryota > Metazoa > Chordata > Mammalia > Artiodactyla > Delphinidae > Grampus > Grampus griseus. The sequence continues at coordinate 131,150,187 of NC_139018.1, forward strand.
AGAGGCCTATCCAGAGACCAGGGTCTCTGTGAGCAGAGTATCTATCAGCTTTCAACATCTTCTCCAATCACCTGGGTTTTGTTAAAAGGCAGATTCTGATTCAGGAGGTCTAGAATGGGGCCTGAGGTTCTGCATTTCTAACAAGTTCCCAGGTCATGGCAAAGCTACTGACCCAGAGCCCACACCTTAAGCTGCAACGGGAGACTAGTAGAAGAAAAAGAAACTGAAGGACCTGGAAAGAGGTTTAGGATAAAGGGCCAAAGGAACAGAGCGTTATTAAAAGTAAAACTTGGCTTCCCAGGGCAATTCCTTTTGTGGATTTCAAAACAATTTGCAAAGCACCTTAGGGACTAGTATACACTTTTGGTTGTCTGTCTGTCTGTCATCAGCAAACTTGGGGTTCTCTACCTACACACAGGTCTACTGAAGTCCACAGCTGTTTTGTTTGGGCAGGCTGGTGACAAAGCCTGAGCTTGCACGTAAAGGGTTTATCATCAACACAGACCTTTAGCCGACAGCTGTTTTCCTGTCCAGCTCCAGTGTCCTGGCCAGAGGAAAGGGAAAGGGCTGAAGAAAGAAGTGGTGGTGTCAGCAAGCTGTGGTAGTTGCCTAGCTTCAAGACCTGTGAGAGTCACACACACACACACACACACCAGATGGAAGATCAGAGAATAAGGATAGAATAAGTAATTTGATAAGTCTATTGGTTTTGTCCATGAAATCTGCTGGAGAAGCAGGGACTCAATTATTTCCTATAATAAAACAAGGAATTTCTACAAAGTACAAAGACTAATTTTCAAGTCCTATTGCAAAATCTGCTGTGGTTATATGTGTCCATGACTGAACAATATATATCCCACCAGCTTGGGTTTAGGGACATGAAATCAGTATTAGGTATACGAGTGCCACATCTAGTAGAACCGATAAAACTCAGGGCCGTTGTCAGACGTGTAAATTGAGAGACAGAGGCACCATCAGTGACTTCCTTTGGGGAAGGTTTGTTTTGTGCTGGTGAACTGCTCCCCCTGGTGGATCAGCGATTGATAGGTTTGTGATTCCAGAGTGTAGGGAACAAACATGCTTTGGAGAAAACTGGGCAGTTTCAGGTATACAGACATATCCTCCAGGAAGAAGCTAATTTTCAGAGCACCAAAAATAAACTGAATGCCTAGCTTGGCCCCTGACTGATTTTTAGCTTAGCACTCCTGCAAAGTGCAAGGAGTTTTTTCTCCCACACTGCCACGTGTGTTCTCATTATTATGGTTGTTTTGAAATCATGAGTTTGTACTGATTTGAGAGATGTGGAAAACTCTAAGTTCTATATTTTATTTTCTTCCCCTTTAAAAATAATTCTGGACAGGGCAAACAACCCACATCGGAGAGGACATTTTGCTGTGAAATCATTTGTTTCCCTTACTTCCTGTTTACCCTACTCTTCTTTCTGAGGTGATCATATTGATGTAGTTAGTTTATGCCTAGATCCCTTGTTCTACATACCTGCTCTCAAGATTAAGGTAAGTTTTATGATTTTCTGAGGATCTTCTTTTTACCAATATTATATATTTCGGTAGCAAGATAGTCTGTGTTGTTTTTTTCCTTAAAGAGGCTTTCTGTATGCCCTGCCAGGTCGGAGAGGAGATTTTTGCAGGTCAGATAGAGATGAAAATCTATGGCAATTCTTTCACTCTTTTGAAAATTCTGCAATGATCACACTGCAGCCTCAGTCCAAACAGTTTATCAGCTAAATAAGGAGGTATTTTAAATATTTATTCAACAAGACATATTTTAAATAACTTACGTATGTAAATAGAGCGTCCTTAGCCTGTACATTATTGCCAGGTCGATTCTCATGTTCTGATATATAATTAATTACCGGTTTATTCCTCTGTAAACCAAAGCAGAGAATAAATCAGCGATGCCAGGTCACTGATGTCAGCAAAAATTGTAATACCCTCTTGTCAGTGGGTCTGTGAAAGGAGAATTGAAACTGTAAAATCTATGGAGCTGGTGGACCCAAGTGTGTCCAAATGGCAAGTTTCTATCCCAATTTTAGTTGCTTTCTCCTGATGTCTAGACTTTTTGTCTGTGCTCTATAGATAGGCATGGAATGCCCATATCCTAGTTTAAAACAAACTCAGAAAGCATATGCAGTGTGATCTATGATTTTATAAGGTAGAGTCGCCTAAAGTAAATGCATATCATGAGCATTTTAAGAAGGATTATTATATTTAGAAGCAAAAACCACACAAATACCAATCATTTTGATAATTTCTAGGTAGTTGAAAATATGAATCTTTTTAATGCTTCAGCAAAATGCATGCATCCATTTTTAATTTTTTGAGAAGAAAATACATACATACACTTCTTTTTCTTTTCTCCTTAAAATGAATGTCTGTCTTTTAAATTTTTCCACTGACAACTTCTAAAGGATGGAAGTGTTGCATTTCAAATTTGTCATGAGTATAAAGAGACCTCTCTAGGGAAGAAAAATTAAACAAAAAACATAGCATCTTTTCTTTTTAGATTTACATTCTGATGATGTAAAATGAATAATCATCTCAAGTATCACAGCAAATTTTTGGTCTGGGTCAGCGATGAGATAAGCATGTTTCATTTAAACATAATACACAAGGCTTACCAACAACCCAACTTAGAGTTCCAACTCCCAGTTCAGCAAATTATCTTGCTACATAATTCTAGCCAGTGATTAACAATATTAATTATCTTGGCCCATGGCCAAAACATCTGGAAAATTTAGTGTGGAAATCACTTAAAATAATTCTTTCATGCCACCATGACAAAAAAACCCGTTGGTTAATTGACCTTTTCACTATCACCCAGTTGTTCGGCCACACTCTAAACCCTACTGTATTCAATTTGCATTGGATCCTTTTTTGCCATTCTACATTGGGAAGAAGTTTTACATCTTTGGGAAAATAAAACCTCAGTAACTCATTGGTTGAATTTTGTGGTTGAAATGATCATCAGATGCATTCTTAGACACAAAGTCCATATCTTTATTTATGGTATTATTTTGGTGCTTAAAATAAGTGCCCTTTTGGTAGTTAGTGGAATAGGTCCAGTGAGATGTAAATTAATCTTAGCAGCTTCTGAACTGAGTGTTGTTATGCAGTTACATAAAGAGGGAAATTAAAGGTTAAAACTTGCTGATCCACCTACCCTCCAGTTTCGCTCTGTGACACAGCCTCACAAGGCATCAGGGGAAATGATGACTTTAGTGCATGTACTGAAGGACTCAGGGAATTGCTTCTTTAGGGATTTGAGGTGACTTTGTAGATTTGCCATAACTAATACATTAGTTTTTTTTTTAATAAAAATGTTAATTAAGTTTAAGCCTCCATACAGTACGGAAAAAGAATTTTCCCCTAAATATAAATGGTGGCAGCAAGATACTCAGATTGTCTTCTTATTAAATATTATTAAGATTGATAACCTCATTTTTAACCTAGTAAATCAAGTGTTTGTTTAAAAAGTTCTGCTAAAGTTAGAGAACACGTACTTTTCTCTATTGCTCCTGCTCTGTACAGATAAAACCCTGGAAATTATATATAAAACAAACATAAGATCTGAAACGTGGAGAGAAGAAGGCAGACCAGAGAACTCAGGACCCAAGGAATGACATAATAGTGAGTTCCCCGAGTTTTTGTTTTTCATCATATATTTCAGACCTGGAGCTAAGAAAGCCAACAACTCAAAAACAGTTAATAGACACAGACAAGAAAAGACCTAGGAAAAGCCTGCTGTCTCTAGCCAAAGGACCAGGGAAGGGGCAAACTGGCACGACAAAAAACATTTAGACAATAACCACTGTTTTCTAACAAACCCCACAAAAAATAACTGGGTGGTGTTAGAGAAGGTTGAGTAGGGACCTGTGACTTTCAAACATGCCACACAGTAACCCCTGTGGTGTCAGTGGATGGGGAGCAGTAACAAGGTACTCTTACCCCTCCCATATATGAAATTATTACTGGAGGTCTAGTGGGGAGCATGAACTCCTACCTCTGCTCAACTCAACAGTAATGAGGAGCATCCTTTCTCTCAGATGTCAACAGAAGCCAAGTGGGGAACCTGGAGTTCTAACCCCACCTGGCAGTAATGAGGGGGCACTCCACCCTTCTTCGACCAGAATGGTGTCAGAGGAAGCCAATTAAAACAGGAGGTTTAAATAAGACACAGGGTCTCATAACATACCACCAAATGTCCAGAATTCAATTAAAAATTCACTCATCACACAAAGAACAGGGAAGAACTCAAACTGGATGTAAAAAGACAATACATATATGCCAACATCAAGATGACACAAATATTAGAATTATCTGATAAATCTTTTAAAGAGCTACCATAAAAATACTCCAATGTGCAGTTAAGAATATTCTTGAAACAAATAAAAAATAGAGCTTCAACAACAAAATAGGAAGTCATAGTAAAAAATAGAAGATATAAAGATGAGCTTAATGGAAATTTTTTAACTTAAAAATATATAAACCCATAAAAACTCAATGCATGGTCTCAACAGCACAATGGAGGAGACAGTGGGAAGTATCAGTAAAGTGCAGGATAGATCTATAAAAACTGCCTAATCTGAACAACAAAGAGAAGAGAAAATAGATGGGGGAAAAATGAACATAAGCTCAGGGACCTGTGGGACAGAAAATAAAAGGTCTAACATTTGCATTACCAGAATCCTAGAGGGAAAGAATGGAGCAAGCCTAAGAAATAATGGCTGAAATCTTCCTAAATTTGGCAAAAGACATAAACTTACAGATTTAAGAAGCTGAGTGAAGCCAAAGATGATAAACTCAGAGAAATCCTGATCACAACATATCACAGTCAAACTTCTGAGAGCTAAGGACAAAAAAAACAAAAATAAAAAAACCTCACAAGACAGTGAAAAAAACAAAGGGATACCTTACTTATAGGAGTGACTTACAGGAATGACTATGGATTGCATATCTGAAATCAGAGAGGCCATGAGGGAGTGGCACAACATTTTTCAAGTTCTGAAAGGAAAGAATTGTCAGCCTCAATTCCAATATCCAGTGAAATTTCTTTCAGGAATGAAGGGAAATCAAGATATTCTCAGTTTTTTAAAAATAAAAGCACTAAGAAAATATGTTGCCAGCAGACCTACCCTAAAAGATAACTAAGGAAATTCTCTGAACAGAAAGTAAATGATAAGAAATGAATTCTGGATCATCAGGAAGGGAGAAAAAACACAGTAAACAAAAATATGAGTACATATGATGAGTTTTTCTGCTCTTAATTTTTCTAAATTACATTTGAGGGTTGAAGCAAAATGTATAACTATCTCATGTGGTACTAAATGTATATAGAAGAATTATTTAAGACAACTGTTATATAAAAGGGTGAGGGTAAGGGACTTAGAGGGAGGTAACTCTTCTATAATTCACTCAGATGAGTAAAATGACCATAAGAGTAGACTGTGATAATTGATATATATATATATATATATAGTTATACCTAAAGCAACCACTGAAAAAGCTATACAAAGAGATACACTAAAAAATGCATAATAAATAACAATAGAATTATTTTAAAAATTCAATAACCCATAGGCAAGCAGAAAAAAAAAAGGAAAAACAGGGCACTTCCCTGGCAGTCCAGAGGTTAAGACTCCATACTGCAGGGGGCACAGGTTTGATCCCTGGTTGGGAAATTAAGATCCTGTGTGCCATATGGTGCAGCCCCCTCTAAAAAAGGTAAAACAAAAAGAAAAAAACAGAAAAAAATAATAAATTGATCTCGGACATAAGCACTAATAGATCAATAATTACATTAAATCTAAAAGGTATAAATATACCAATTAAAAGACAGAGATTGACAGAATAGGTTAAAAAATAAAATCCAACTATATGCTGTCTGCAAGAAACTCACTTCAAATATAAAGATATTGATAGGGCTTCCCTGGTGGCACAGTGGTTGGGAGTCCGCCTGCCGATGCAGGGGACACGGGTTCGTGCCCCGGTCCGGGAGGATCCCACATGCTGCGGAGCAGCTGGGCCCGTGAGCCATGGCCGCTGGGCCTGCGCCCCCGGAGCCTGTGCTCCGCAACGGGAGAGGCCACAACAGTGAGAGGTCCGCGTACTGCAAAAATAAATAAATAAATAAATAAAAATTTAAAAAAAAAAGATATTGATAGGTTGAAGTAAAATAAAGGAAAAAGATATACTATGCAAACATTACTCTATGTAATGATACAAGGGTCAATCCATGAGGAAGACTTGGAAATCCTAAAAAGGTATTCACCAAACAACAGAGTTACAAAATATATAAAGCAAAAACTGATAAAACTGAAAAGACAAATAGACAAATTCCCAGTTGCAATTGGAGAATTAAAACCCTCTCTTGACAACTGATAGAACAACTACACAGGAAATCACTAAGGGTGTGGAAGAACTCAACAACACTATCAATTAACAGTATCCAATTGATATTTATATAACATGTGATGTAACAACAGTAAAACACAATTTCTTTTCAAGTGCTCACAGAACATATATTAAGACAAAACATATTCTGGCCATAAAACAAACCTCAACAATTTGTGGGACAGAGTAAAGCAGTGATGATAAAAATCTTTGCTTAGCAACAATCCTATTAAGAGGATGGAAAGACAAGCTACACACTGGGAGAAAATACTTGCAAAGCACATATCCAACAAATGATTTGTACCTAGAATATGTAAAGAACTATCAAAATTTAACAGTTAAAAAATAAGCACAACATATATACAATGGAATATTAACCATTAAAAGAAACGAAATTGAGTTATTTGCAGTGAGGTAGATGCACCTAGAGTCTGACATACAGAGTGAAGTAAGTCAGAAAGAGAAAAACAAATACCATACGCTAACACATATATATGGAATCTAAAAAAAAAAAAAAAAAAAAAAGATTCTGATGAACTTAGGGGCAGGACAGGAATAAAGACGTAAACGTAGAGAATGGACTTGAGGACATGGGGAGGGGGTAGGGTAAGCTGGGACGAAGTGAGAGAGTAGCACTGACATATATACGCTACCAAATGTAAAATAGATAGCTAGTGGGAAGCAGCCACATAGCACAGGGAGATCAGCTCCGTGTTTTGTGACCACCTAGAGGGGTGGGATAGGGAGGGTGGGAGGGAGACATGAGAGGGCGGGGATATGGGGATATATGTATACATATAGCTGATTAAACAAACTGTGGTAGGTACATGCATGCCAATAAAAAGGAACTAACTATTGATACATGCAACAACCTGTATGAATCTCCAGAGAATTATGATGTGTGACAAAAGTAAATTTCAGAATGTTACATACTGTATGGCTCCATTTATATAACATTATTGAAATGACAAAATTATAGAAAGTGAGAACAGATTAAGGGTTAAGGTGGGTATAAAGGCAATATGTAGAGGCGCAATAAGAAGGATTCTTATGATGGCAGCAGTGTTCTGTATTATGGCTGTGTAATGTCGATGTCCTATTTGTTATATTGTACTATTGTTTCCCAAGATGTAATCATTGGGTGAAATTGGGCAAAGTATTGTTCTGTAATATTTCTTACAACTGCATGTAAATCTGAAATTATCTTAAAATAAAAAGTTTAAAAATTTTCTGCAAGATTTATAATCTAACATCTGTATTATTCTACACTTAAAAAATTGACTGTGACAACTGAATCTTATATAATCTTAGACAATTGTACTCAGCCACTGTGAGCCTACTTCCCTTTCAGTTAAATGGACGTAATGTCCCTGCATATTTTTCTTTTACTCACTGTAGTCAAGATGCAATGAAAATGGAATAATGATTGTGAAAGTGCTTCCTAACTCTTCAAGTACTACAAGAAAAGAGCTAACATTTGTTGGAGGCTAATGTGTGCCAGGCTAAGTTAAATATGTTCCTTACTTTATATCTATATGGTAGTATTTTATGTGAAACTCTTAAAAGCATGGCTCCTGTACCTTAATGGAAGAGCATGTGACATTTAAAGAACCACTAGCTCTTCCCTGGTGGTGCAGTGGTTGGGGGTCCGCCTGCCGATGCAGGGAACGCGGGTTCGTGCCCCTGTCCGGGAGGATCCCGCATGCTGCGGAGCGGCTGGGCCCGTGGGCCGTGGCCACTGGGCCTGCGTGTCCGGAGCCTGTGCTCCACAACAGGAGAGGCCACAACAGTGAGAGGCCCGCGTACCGAAAAAAACATAAAAGAGTAAAACTAAAAATAAAACAACAACAACAACAAAAAATAAAGAACCACTAAGGGGAAATTCTCATCTTTTGTCATATCTTTCTCAGACATTCAAGAGTGTCCACAAATGAACTTATTTACAAAACAGAAACAGACTCACAGATATAGAGAACAGACTTGTGGGTGCCAAGGGTGTGTGGGGGGGTGGGAGAAGGATGGATTGGGAGTTTGGGATTAGCAGATGCAAACTATTGTATACAGAATGGATAAACAGCAAGATCCTACTATACAGCACAGGGAACTATACTCAATATCCTGTGATAAACCATAATGGAAAAGAATATGAAAAAGAATGTATGTATGTGTGTATGACTGAATCACTTTGCTGTACAGCAGAAATTAACACAACATTGTAAATCAATATACTTTAATTAAAAAAAAAGAACGAAAGAGTGTCCAAGTCCAGAGGCCACAGTGAGTTTTGTCTCTGAATTCTTCAACACACTGAAACTCCTGAGACCCTCTTACTCTCCTTTCCTTAAATGTGCCAAACCAAACTTTCTATCTCAGACACTCACCCTCCTTTCACTTGCTTGTTGGATGTGGCCCAGCAGGATGAGCTACCACCAACACACATTCTCCCTGCTGTGCATTTCTTCCTTTGCACCTTCCTCCATTTCCTAGTTTCCTAGGAAAATTAGTCCGTGGGGCTTGGTCCTTTTCTCCTTATCATACTCCCCTAATACTGTGCCTGTGAACTGGAGAAAAACAGAAGAATTTGTAGCTGACATGTTGATGGATTTTATCACATTTCATTTATTATTGCCATTTTACAGTTGAGGAAATGTTAGTAATCTACTGAGGACTTATAGCTTTGTTAATTTAGGACACTTAGGAAATATTTAATCAACAAAGGAATAAATTCGTACTCCACATTTTGATGAGATTTTTCTGTTCTCGTTTCTGCCATGAGACTACCTTCCTTAAAAAAATGCATTTGTTTATTTACTCATTTGTTTATTCATTCATTAATTTATTTCATCACCTATTCAACAATGACCTGACACCCACTAATTGCAAGGCTCTGTGCTAAACCTCAGGGATATGAAGATGAGTAAAATGTAATCTGGAGAGATACATATGAAAATGATCCTAATGGGGATAGGGTTTATGACACAACAGAGGCATGAAGTTACCTTGAGAACACAGAGAAGGAAACCCTTCAGAGAGAAATTGGAAAACTCAGATGTCTGCAGGGGACAGGTATGGAACAATCTCCTGTGCTGGGGAATGCAAGGAACTGTTCTGATGAAATTTGGTTTAGCAAATGTGTAGAAGTGAACATAGCATTCTAGGGACTAGCAATATTATGCATAATCATGATGATACCCTGTGGACTCCACTTTCAACATATACCTCACACCTGACCACGTGGTTTATCACCATATCCAATATTACCTTCCTAGTTCAATACTTCGGACTAGTCTAGTCTAGAACTTCTTTCTCCTCAGGTCAAGTGCAATGGCTTCCTGTTTAGTCTGCTGCTTCCATGTTTGCCTTCCACAATCTTTTCTCAGAAATCAAGGGAAGAGAACAACACATAAGTAAGTTCATGCCATTTCTGCACTCAGTGACATCCCATGTCAGAGTTAAAACAAAATCCCCTGCCTTGGTTTGATGCCACATTTCTTAGCTGAACATTAGAATACCCTAGAAAGTTTCTAAAAAGTGTCAATGGTTGGTCTCCACCTCCAAAGTCCTTGCATGATCTAAAGTGGTGCCCAGGCTGCAGCCATCCCTTCTCTCTCTCTCACTTGATTTCACCAACTCCAATGTCACCTTCATTTACAACCCTACTTAAGCATCACTCTTTATTTTCTTTCACTTCTTTACTTTTATTCATAGTACTCGTCACCGTCTGCATTTGTACTTATTGACTAGCGTGTTTATGGTTCTTATTCCCCCATTAGAAGATGGACCCATGAGGTGAGAGACTAAACCTCTGGTTTATCACTCCACTCCCAAAGACTATAAAAGTGCCTGGCACATAGGAGGTGTTAAATAAATAATTTTTAAAATACATTGAATGGACAAAGATGAGGAAGGGTTTAACACATTCATGGGAAGTGGATTGAGAGTGGCAACATGCAATGGGAAATGGTCCAGGAAAGAGGAGGAGGTCTTATAAAAAAAATAAAGGACTAGGGTATTGTTCCTTAAGAAGATGGGGGAGGCTACACCATTTGAAACAAGAGACTTTCACAACCAGATTTATATTTTAGGAAACTCCCTCTTAGTGCTTTTTGAGGGGTGAATTAGTCTCCAAAAAGGGTTAAGAGGACTAGAAATAGCTGTTAGGAGACCCTCATGATCACAGTGAGAAAGGTCCAAAGATATGACACATTTGAACACTGCAGTATGGAAAGAAGTCGAAACTAAGCCACATGTGGGTTGGTTTTGTCTAACACTGTGACAGACGTAAGTATAAAAGAGTGAATGGTCACTTGTATTTTAGCCTTTATAATTCACTGCTACCTCTTTGCACAAGCTTACCTTTGTCTCTCAGGCTCTCTCACTATTCTTGTTAAACAAATACAAAGACAGGCTTAAAAAATGCAGAGTTAAGACATCTCCAGAAACCAAGCAGAGGTCATTTAAGCCCACCTGGATCCCTTTCACTTGAGTGCTCTTTCCCACGTATGGTAGGAGTGATCCTGTTGTGTTTTCCTTCACAACCTTGTCTCACAGGTCTTTCTGTACATTTATTATTCTCATGTGAAACAAAATGCTACATAACGTCTGTGTCTGTTCTAAATCTCCTCTATTTTCCATTTATGCTCCATTGTTCTATAATCTATTCGAAGCTGAAAATAGAACTAAGGTGTGATCTTACTAAAACCTCTAGTGATTAATTTTATTACTACTTTTTTCCAACTGAATAAACTCACAATAAATAAGAAATGCTTCATCTGGGAGAGAATCTCCAAATAGACTTCAACCTCTTACTCTTCAATCTTTTCTAAACTTGCTAACACAGTATTAAGAAAAGTCCTTCCTCTCCTCCCATTCTTTCAACCCAATACTACTTTGGTTAAAGAAGTAAATCTAATTAAAGGAGCATGGGGAATGGAAGCTGTTTTGTGTGCTAGGGAAGCTGGATCTGTGTAACTTTCACCAGTGATTGGGCTTACAAGATGGAAAATTCCTTATACTGCTGGGCAAAGTACTCTCAATGCTGTTGAAACATCTGGTTTTCTTTGTGTAAAATCTTTTCCACGAGGTGGGCTAAGATTTTCATTCTAATTGAATTTGTAGTTAATTCCAGATAAAGATGAGTTTCTTTTCTCTGATGCTGCTCAAATCAGGGGTCCCAGCCTGATGACTCGAAGCCCATTTTTACTCAAAATTAATCAAAAAAAGTGGTGAGTTGCTTCGCTCAATTGTTTGTATTTTTAGGACAGAAAAACTATTTCTAAAGCACTGGATTCCTGTCTTGGTCTTTTGAATCCTGTGTGATAGAGATTGAAGTGCAGACTCCTGTGTCTTAAATGCAGCATTGCTAACCAATTAAGGGCATGGATGGGCTTTGATTTGAAGATGGCTTACCACCCTCCCTGTGAATGTTTATCTGGTGTTAATGGATCCTAAACAATTTGTTTATGATCCTAAACCATCTAAAAGAAAATAAGGAGTCAAGCTTTCCAATATGTGTTGCAATATTTGTTAAACAAATTAATACCTGGATAAACAAAAGAACAAATACAATATAAAACATATGAGTCTCCCAGAGTCTTTGCCACCTACTTGACAGACTTCTGCTTTTAACAATGACCTTTTGGTGCCAATGTTTTCTACGAGTTCATATTTTGGATATTATGAAATAAAGAAGACTATTAAATTGTAATTAGTTTCCTTTTTCAACCAACGCTGATAAGTGAATGAACCTTCCTTCCCTCTCTCCCCTACCAAATTTCATTTGGGACAGCACAATAGAAATTAAAACCAGGACCTAGAGCCAGAAGCCAGAATAAGAAGTGAACTTAGGCTCTCCACAGCTCATCTGGGAATGTGTCCCCTTTCAGGGTCACTTAACAAAGCTGACATCCCATTTTTTCCAGAGGCTTTGGACCTAGAGAAGGACACCCCTTTTTCTCCCCTGAAGTGGAGAGCAATGTCAATCAATTGCCATGAGTACAGATCTTAAAGTAATCTTGGCATTTTCAAAGCTCCCATTTACTGATTAACCCTTGCTAAGCTTTTCTCATTCTTATCATATTTACAAGCAAGGCCTAGATTCTAACTCTTCCTTCTTGAGGGATCTGTCCCGATTCTTCCAGCTGAGTCAGTTGTCTTTTATCTGGACCTCTTTTTTTTTTTTTTACATCTTTATTAGAGTATAATTGCTTTACAATGGTGTGTTAGTTTCTGCTTTATAACAAAGTGAATCAGTTATACATATACATATGTTCCCATATCTCTTCCCTCTTGTGTCTCCCTCCCTCCCACCCTCCCTATTCCACCCCTCTAGGTGGTCACAAAGCACCCAGCTGATCTCCCTGTGCTATGGGGCTACTTCCCACTAGCTATCTACCTTACGTTTGGTAGTGTATATATGTCCATGCCTCTCTCTTGCTTTGTCACAGCTTACCCTTCCCCCTCCCCATATCCTCAAGTCCATTCTCTAGTAGGTGGACCTCTTAATATCAAGTATTTGTATCTCTCCATCTTTTTATCTCTTTTTATTTTTATCTGTTCATGATTTTTGTCTTTTTATCTGTTCATGATTTTTTTTTTTTTTTTTTTTTTTTTTTTTTTGCGGTACGCGGGCCTCTACACTGTTGTGGCTTCTCCCGTTGCGGATCACAGGCTCCAGACGCGCAGGCTCAGCGGCCATGGCTCACGGGCCCAGCCGCTCCGCGGCATGTGGGGTCTTCCCGGACCGGGGCACAAACCCGTGTCCCCTGCATCAGCAGGCGGACTCTCAACCACTGCGCCACCAGGGAAGCCCCTGGGCCCAATTCTTTATCCTATCTATATCTGCACTCTCTGCTATATACCTTCGCAGTATGCTTTTACAAAAGGTAGTACACTTTTTTTTTTTTTTTCCACAAAGGCAGTATACTTCCCTTTTCTTGACTTTGGACTTCACAGAGTAACTTTCTTTGGGCAATGTGAAGGTAGAAGATATGATGTAAGAGGAACTTAAAGTGAGATTTTGTGGCTGGTTATGCTTGCTTGTATTTATGCCATTCTTAAAAGAGGCACATGGCCCACCCATCCTGCTGGTCCAGGAGGAGGATGAGTGACAGATGGAGTACAGCTACCCCACCCAACTTGCAACATGAAGCTGAACCATCCTAGCTGACTTAGAAACTCATGAACAAAAAGTAAATTCTTATTGCTATACCCCACTGAAAATTTGAGTATTTTTTAATGCAGCAGTAGTTAATTACTACATATATTAAGTATGGGCCTGTTACTGGGAATATACAGCAGTGATTAAAAAGGCAACAACACTATTTATACTGGATTGAGGGGAAAATATACAATATAAAAATATTATCTATATCTATAGTGATTTGATTGGAAGAAAAATTAAATCAATAAAGAATACAAAGTGGCACGTAAGGGGCACATTTTTGACAACTAATGAAGTTGACTATTTTGTATTCTCTTTTCTGAAATTTGCCTCTTAATGTGACTTACACATTTTTCTTTAGAGTGTTCATCTTTTTCTAATTGCAGTTGTTTTCATGTTACTTATATTTATATATTACATGTTTACATATATCGAGTATTATAACTGTTGCAAATATTTTTTGCAATTTGAGTAAAATTGTATATTATTGTTAAACAGAAATTCTTTAAATTATAATTTAATAGTTCTTTGCTGTATGCTTTACTGTATGCTTAGACAATTTTTACATTTCAATTAACCATAATTGTCAGTGATTTATTTTTGTGTACTTTGTGAATTAGGAAACTAACTGTACTCCCACCTCTGACAAAAGTTTTCATCTCCAATGTTTAATAATCCAACTTCTCCCATTTGATGTGAAATGTTACTATTGCTATATAATAGGAGTTGGGTGAGATATATTTTTATTTTGAATAATATTTACCCTATAGTAGCCTCCTTCATTATATTAAATGGTATTAAGACATATGCATGAAATTACTTTTGATGAAAAAAGCAGTAACATATACAACATGATATGTCCCTAATTCTATGAAACCAATATGCACCCACAAACACAGGCAAGGAAGGTTAGAAAGAAATCCAAAATATTAATGATACCTAATTCTGAGTGGGTGGAAGGATAATGGATAACTTTTATTTCTTCTTTGCTGTTTTCTGTGCTTTCTAAATTAATTATCTAACGTGTGTAAAATAATAAAAATGTTTACAAATAAATAAATAATTTTAATAAAATAAGATTACAATAACTTGAAAAGTTCTACTACCTAGAATGCCAAGTTTATTTGCTTATTTGTGTTTCAGATAAAATAGCAAATTATTCATTGATTTTTTAAATTAATCAAATGAGATGTCATTCAGCTTGTATTTAGCCAAAAAAAACACATTAATTTAAATTTTCTTCTTCTAGAAAGTCATTTCCCAACCCATCCTACTGCTATTCTTAGGTGTAAGGGCTACTTAGTGCTTTAGGTTTGCTTTAGGTAATTCCTAATGTCACAGAAAGAAAGCAGGACTTAAAGCAGCTGCCTAGAAGGAGTGCCACCCTGGACTCAGAGAAATAAATTTGCATACATATCCCTATATCCCACCTCAAGAGGTTTTCTGTAGACGTCGAGAGATTCTATACTTGGAGGGCAGTTGGGCTCCATGACCTCTGAGGATCCATCCAGTGCCGTAGTTAGATAATTCTGTAAATTACCAAGACTAGGCACGGGGTACAGCAATTCAGTGGCTGAACTCTTGAGGGAAAGCCCAAGCCTGAGAAAAGATACATTTACAAAGTGAGTGAAGAACACCTGGCCTTCTTGCTCCATCCCAGGTACACATCTCGACATATCCAAGGTTACAAGGTAATAAGGAATAGGAATTAACTACGACCTCTCTGCCACATGCCAAAATTAATTCTACTTTAAATGAGTCTTAATTATGCCGGTGAAGCTTAGACTTTAATAGAAAGAACCTGTTCCCTGAAACTGTAACTTTTACTGTAAGGATTAAGAAAGATTTAAAGTCAACTTTACTTTAAATGTAGGGAGCCTAATTTGAAGCTACAGTATTAATTTTTCAGGCAACAAACCTAACATCTCTCTTATAGAGCAGTTTGCTTGTTGTCATTCCCTGTCTGTAAAATTACTTACCCTAGGGAAAACCCTCATCTTCTAGAAAATATTTAGCCTCTGATTGTCTGAACTTGGTGTCTTCAATTCCTGTACTCAATTTTTTATTCAAATTTATCCTTCTTGTGAAGGGTATAAGACCTAGCAATCTTGTAAACATTTTTCCCCCCCTATGGCTAGAAGCCACCCAGTTTTTGATATCCTACTGTGTGCCAGGAAATGAGCTAAAACTATGGGATTTAAAGACATTTTAATTGAAATATAATTGACATATAAAATTATATTAGTTTCAGGTGTACAACATTATGATTTGATATATGTGTATATTAGAAAATGATTACCACAATATGTCTTAACATCCATCACCACATGTGGTTACATTTTTTAAAAATATTTACATTCTCACTGTATGGCAGATGCATCTTTTTTTTAGATGAAGAATCTGAGATATAAAAATGTGGGCTTCCCTGGTGGCACAGTGGTTGAGAGTCCGCCTGCCGATGCAGGGGACATGGGTTCGTGCCCCGGTCCGGGAAGATCCCACGTGCCACGGAGTGGCTGGGCCCGCGAGCCATGGCCGCTGAGTCTGCGCGACCGGAGCCTGTGCTCTGCAACGGGAGAGACCACAACAGTGAGAGGCCCGCGTACCGAAAAAAAAGAAAAAAAAAAAATGTAAGCATGCCCAAGGTCACATCACTTATAAAGGATGGGACTCAAACACATACCTTTTTGACAGCAATGCTGGACATTCTTCCCATGAACTACATCATCTCCTACAAGGGAAACCTTAATTTCATTACTGCATTATGTTACTTTTATGGAGATGCACACATTGACAGTGAGTAGTGTTTATTTGCCAAATTTGATCTCAATGTCAGTCTTCATACATGAGCCGAACCCCTCCCATGTATGCAGGTTAGATGGATGTCTACCTAAATCATTCATTGTCTGGGTTTCCAAACAGTATTTTCTTGTTAATCTACCATTTTGTGTTTTTTCTAAATCTTTACTTTTTCAGAGCAGTTTTGGGTTTACAAAAAAATTGAGAAGAAGGTAAAGAGATTTCCTATATACTCTCTGCCCTCACACATGACTAGGCTCTCTCACTGTCATCCCTAGTGGTTGGAGGTACACAGAATTGGAAGGAGAAGCCTGGGTGTCCACACACGTGGTGGGAAAGGCTTCAAACTGCAGAAGGAGCGTGAAGTTGTAAGAGAAGCTAAACCAGCCAGAGACCAGGGGGGCTAGCCTTCCTTCTCCTCTCAAGTTTTGGAGAAGATAATAAAATAATGCTAATAGTAGATAATTATTATTATTTTTTTAATTTTAAAGAATTTGGTTTTAAGAGAAGTTTTAGATTGACAACCAAATTGAGAGGAAAGTAAAGATATTTCCCTGACCCTATACATATATGGTTTCTCCTATTATCAACATTACTCACCAGAATGGTACATTTTTTCACTAAGAATGAACCTACACTGACACATCACAACTATCAAAAGTTCATTGTCTACCTTAGGGTTCACACTTAGTGATGTACTTTCTGTGAGTTTGGATAAATCTCTCATGACATATATCCATAATTATAACATCATACATAATATTTTCACTGCCTGAAAAATACTGTGCTTTGCCTATTCATCCTACTCTTCTGAACCAACCCCATAACCACTGATCTTTTTATTTTCTCCATAGTTTTGCCTTTTCCAGAACGTCATATATTTGGAATTACACAGTATGTAGCCTTTACGTATTGGCTTCTTTCACCTAGTGATATGCATATAAGATTCCTCCAATGTTTTTTCATGGGTTGATAGCTCATTTCTTTTTAGCATTGTATAGTATTCCATTTTCCAGATGTACCATAATTTACCTACTGAAGGGCATCTTTGTTCCTTCCAAGTTTTGGCAGTGATGAAGAAAACTACTCTAAACATCTGTATTCAGCTTTTTGCATGGACATACATTTTCAGGTCCTTTGGGTAAACAACAAGGAGTGCAGTTGCTGGATTATATGGTAAGAGTATATTTAGTTTTATAAGAAAGTGCTAAAATGTCTCCCAAGTGGCTGTTCCATTTTGCATTCCCATTAGCAATGTATGCAAGTTCCTGTTGCCCTCCATCCTCACCATCATTTGGTGTTGTCAGTTCTCTGGATTTTGGCTATTCTAACAGGTATGCAGTTTTTTCTTGTTATTGTTTTAATTTGCATTTCCCTGATGTCATGATGTGAAGCATCCTTTGGCTCTTTTTTTAATCAGTTGTTTGTTTTCTTACTGTTGAGTTTTACAAGTTCTTTGTGTATTTTGGGAGATTGATCAAGATGGCGGAATAAGAAGATATGAACTCAGCTCCCACCATGAACACATCAAAAATACATCCACAAGTGGAAAAATCCTTACTGAAAACTAATTGGAAACTGGTAGAAAGACTCCTGTGCAACCAAGACTGTAATAAACATTTAGACAGAATCAGGTAGGAAAGGAAGAGAAGGGATCAGATCAGGACCCACGCCCCTGGGAGGGGACTCAGAGGAAAATGGAGATTACATGGGCAGAGATTCACCCTGGGGAGTGAGAAGTTCAAGCCACTTATTGGGTGCTCCAACTGTGGGGGCCTACACAGGGAAGGTCATCCCCTTGTCTAGTTGGAGGGCTTCTGGGACTAATAAGAGAGCTATGGGAAGCCTAGACTCCACTGATGAGGAACACATGAACGTTAGCTTGCCCCAAGGCAGAGCAGAGAGGTCAGGTTGAGACTGCTCTAGTGGTTGCCTGCTTTCCCATGACTGCCTTGGCACATGCCTCAGCCTGAGCTGGGTAAATGTTCCAGCCCCACTTAACTCCACACTGCAGCTTTGCACTGGGCCTAAGGCTGCCACAACCAAGGAGAGGGCCTGGCCATGGGATGCAGAGGTGACTCAGATCCGAGGGCACATCTGGGTGCAGTGGGGGTGGACATTGGTGGCACTTACTCAGGTAATGCATAAGAAGCACCCTGGAACTCTGATGGCAGCTGGTCCACCACAGCCTTTGCCCCAATTCATTATACACACCAAGAGCCCACATGGATCCCAGGGCAGGTGGTGTGGCTCCATAACAGGGAAGAGGGTGGCAGAGGCTGGGGGGAGAGATCAGCTGTGAGGGACAAAGAAGGCTTGGACCTGAGGTTTTGTTTGAGCAGCACAAGGGCAACAATCACTGGCACCTGCACAGGCAGTGCATTGGAGGTAGCTCAGACTTCTCTTTGAAGCTGACCAGGTGCAGCTCATGCCCAATCATGAGCTGAGAGCCTGAATGGGCCCCACTTGCTTCAGCATTGCTTCTCTCTGGGCAAAGGATCCCAGTGCTGGGAAAGAGGAAAACACACACTTAAAGGGAAGAGAGCTAGCTCAGAACAAATCCTCGGGATGTCTGCCCCAGAAACTAGGGGTCCAGCCCCACCCCACAATGGGGTCATGACAGCACCTGAGCATAAGGGAATACCTGCCTTCAGCCCTAGACTCTCCTTCTCCAGTCCTGCCTCCTACCAAGGTGATAGCTGACAGCATACCCTAAGGAAAGACATAACGTGCATCTAGGTCAAATCTAGCTCTACAGCAAAAGGCACTGAGCACAAGCAGTCTGTACAGGGATGTTCCCCTATAAGGACAGTCCTCCAAGACTGCAATATAACTGATTCACCAAAATTCATAGAGATAGAGAAAGTTAAGCAAAATGAGAAGACAGAGTAACTGGTCTCAATTGAAAGAGTGAGAGAAAGCCCCACTTAAATCAATGGACAGATCATCCAAACAGGAAGTTAATAAGGCAACAGTGGTCATGAGTGACACAATAGACCAGTTGGACTTAATAGATATCCACAGGACATTATATCCCAAAACAAACAACAGAAAGCACATTCTTTTCAAGTGCACATGGAATGTTCTGCAGGATAGATCATGTGCAAGGCCACAAAACAAGACTTAAATTTAAGAGGATAGAAACTATATCAAATATTTTTTTCTAACCACAATGGTATAAAGCTAGGAATCAATTACAGAAATAAAAACAGGAAAATACAAATATGTGGAGACTAAATAGCATGCTTCTAAAAAACCAATGGGTCAATGAAGAAATGGAAAGAAATCCTGTGTTATTGGACTGGAAGAATTAAAAAGTCCATACTACCCAAAACAATCTACAGATTTAATTCAATCCATATCAAAATACCCACGACATTTTTCATGGAACTAGAACAAATAATCCTAAATTTTATATAGAAACTAAAAAGGCCCTGAATCCCAAAGCGATCTTGAGAAAAAAGAACAAAGCTGGAGATATCATGCTCCCTGACTTCAGACTGTACTACAAAGTTACAGTAATCAAAACAGAATGGTACTGGCACAAAAACAGAACATAGATCAATGGAACAAAATAGAGAGCCCAGAAATAAACCCACATACCTATGGTCAATTAATCCATGAAAAAGAAGGCAAGAATACACAATGGAGAAAACAGTCTTTTCAATAAGTGGTGCTGGAAAAACTGTACAGCAACATGTAAAAGAATGAGATTAGAACATTTCCTCATACCATGTACAAAAATAAACTCAAAATGAATTAAAGACCTAAATGTAAGACCTGAAACTGTAAACTCCTAGAAGAGAATATAGGCAGAACACTCTTTCATATAAATTGTAGCAATATTTGTTTGTCTTATAAGGCAAAAGATATAAAAGCAAAATTATAAAAATGGGACTAATTAAACTTAAAAGCTTTTGCACAGCAAATGAAACTATCAACAAAACAAACACAACCTAATGAATGGGAGAAAATATTTGCAAGTGATAAGACCAACAAGGAGTTAATATCCAAACTATATAAACAGCCCCTACAACTCAATATCACAAAAACAAACAGCCCATTTAAAAATTTGGCAAAAGACCTGAATAGATATTTTTCCAAAAATGACATACAGATGGCTAACAGGCACATAAAAAGATGCTCAACATCATTAATTATTAGATAAATGAAAATCAAAATAATGAGATATCACATCACACCTATCAGAATGGCTATCATCAAAAATTCCACAAATAGGGCTTCCCTGGTGGCGCAGTGGTTGAGAGTCCGCCTGCCGACGCAGGGGACACGGGTTCGTGCCCTGGTCTGGGAAGATCCCACACGCCGCGGAGCGGCTGGGCCCGTGAGCCATGGCCACTGAGCCTGCGCGTCCAGAGCCTGTGCTCCGCAGTCGGAGAGGCCACAACAGTGAGAGGCCCGAGTACCGCAAAAAAAAAAAAAAAAAAAAAAAAAAAAAAAAAAATTCCACAAATAACAACTGTTCCTGAGGATATGGAGAAACGGGAACACTTGTACACTGTTGGTGGGACTATAAATTGGTGCTGCTTCTGTAGAAAACTGTATGGAGATTCTTCAAAAAATGAAAAATAAAACTACCATACAATTCAGTAAT
The DNA here is from genome assembly GCF_964374135.1 of Grampus griseus. Lineage (NCBI taxonomy): Eukaryota > Metazoa > Chordata > Mammalia > Artiodactyla > Delphinidae > Grampus > Grampus griseus. The sequence continues at coordinate 131,171,173 of NC_139018.1, forward strand.
TTCACTCCTAGGTATCTATCCCCCCAAAATGAAAATACTAACTGGAAAAAAATACATGTAATGTAATGTTCATAGCAGCACTATTTACAATAGCCAATATATGGAAACAACCCAAGTGTCCATAAAAAGATAAATGGATAAAGAAGATGCGGTATGCACATATATATATATATATATATATATACAATAGAATACTACTCAGCCATAAAAAAGAATGAAATAATGCCATTTGCAACAACGTGGTGAACCTAGAGAGTATTATGCTTAGTGAAATAAGACAAAGACAAATACTGTAGCTATAATTTGTATATGGAATCTAAAAAATAAAGCAAATTAGTGAAAATAACAAAAAGGAAACAGACTCAAAGATATAAGAACAAACTAGAGGTTACCAGTGGGGAGAGGGAAGTGGGGGGCAAGATAGGGTTAGGGGATTAAGAGATACAAACTACTATTTACAAAATAAATAATCAACAAGGATATATTTTACAGCACCAGGAATTATAGACATTATTTTGTAATAACTTTAAATGGGGTATATGGGACTTCCCTGGTGGTCCAGTGGTTAAGACTTCATCTTCCAGTGCAGGAGGTGTGGGTTTGATCCCTGGTTGAGGAGGTAAGATCCCACATGCCTTGTGGCCATAAACCAAAAAATAAAAAACAGAAGCAATACTGTAACAAATTAAATAAAGACTTTAAAAATGGTCCACATAAAAAAAAAAGTTAAAAAAAACAAATTAAATAAATGGGATATAATCTATAAAATACTGAATCACTATGCTGTACATCTGAAATTAATAATATTGTAAATCAACTATATTTCAATTTAAAATAAATAAATAAAGTGGGTAAGTTAAATATATACTTCTTTGTATATTTTGGATAAATCTTTCACCAGATGTGTCTTTTGCAAATATTTTCTCCCAGTCTATGGCCTTTCTTCTAATTCTCTTGAGATTGTTTCTCACAGAGCAGGAGATTTTAATTTTAATGAGGTCCAGCTTATTAATGATAATGAGTTGTATCTTTGGATTGTGCTTAAAAAGGCATCACAACACCCAATGTCGTCTAGGTTTTCTCCTATATTATCTTCGAGGAGTTGTATAGTTTTGCATTTTACATTTATGTCTATGGTCCATTTTGAGTTAATTTTTGTGAAGTGTGTAATCTCTGTGTCTAGATGCATATTTTTGCATGTGGCTGTCCAGTTTTTTCAGCATCATTTGTTGAGGAGACTTTCTTTGTGCCATTGTATTGCCTTTGTTACTTTGTCAAAGATTAGTTGACTATATTTATTGGGAGTCTATTTCTGGGCTCTCTATTTTGTTTCTTTCATCTATATTTTTCTTTCTTTCTTTTTTTTTTTTTTTCCAAAACTACACTGTGTTGATTACTGTAGCTTTATTGTAAATCTTCAAGTTGGGTAGCATCGGTCCTCCAACTTTGTTCTTCTCCTTCAATATTTTGTGGCTATTCTGGGTCTTTTCTCCATCTATAAAAACTTTAGAATTAGTTGCCCGTAGCTACAAATAATGTGTTGTGATTTTGTTTAGGATTTCATTGAATCTACAGATAAAGTTGGGAAGAATTGGAATCTTGACAATATCTGTTCTTCTTATCTATGAACATGAAATATGTCTCCATTTATTTAGATTTTTTGAAATTTTATTCATCAAAGTTTTGTAGTTTTCATCATACAGATCTTGTATGCATTTTGTTAAATTTATAACTAAGTATTTTATTTTAGGGGATGCTAATGTAAATGACATTATGTTTTTAAGTTCAAATTCCACTTGTTCTTATTTGGTACATAGAAAAGCAATTGAAAATTGTATATTAATGTGTATTTTGCAATCTTGCTATAATTGCTAAGTAGTTCCAGAATTTTTTTGTTTTGTTTTTTTGTTGTTATTGTTGGTTCTTTCTGATTTTCTACAAATAGTCACACTATCTGCAAAACAAAGTTTTATATCTTCCTTCCCAATCTGTATATCTTTTATTCCTATTTTTTTTGCCTTATTATTATTATTTTTAAAGGGCTTCAAATGCTTGGCTTTTATTTATTTATTTATTTATTTTTGGCTGTGTTGGGTCTTCATTTCTGTGCGAGTGCTTTCTCTAGTTGTGGCAAGCGGGGGCCACTCTTCATCGCAGTGTGCAGGCCTCTCACTATCACGGCCTCTCTTGTCACGGAGCACAGGCTCCAGACATGCAGGCTCAGTAGTTGTGGCTCATGGGCCTTGTAGCTCCTCAGCATGTGGGATCTTCCCAGACCAGGGCTCAAACCCATGTCCCCTGCATTAGCAGGCAGATTCTCAACCACTGTGCCACCAGGAAAGCCCTTTTTTGCCTTATTGAATTAGCAAGGATTTCCAGTGTGATGTTGAAAAGAAGTGGTGAGAAAGTACATTATTGTCTTTTACCTAATTTTAGTGGGAAGTTTTTCACTTTCTCATCATTAAGTATGATGTTAGCTGTAGGTTTTTTGTAGATAATCTTTATCAGATTGAGAAAGTTTCCCTCTATTCCTTGTTTACTGAAAGTTTTTAATCATGAATGGGTATTGAGTTTTCTCAGATGCTTTTTCTGCATTTATTTAGTCATATGATTTTTCTTTCTAGTCTGTTGATATGATGAATTAAAAAATTGATTTTTATGTTGAACTAGTCTTGCATATCTGGGTTCAATCCCACTTGGTTTTGGTATATAATTCTTATTATACTTTTGGTAATATTTTGTTGAGGACTCATGCTCATGGGAGATAATCTGTCATTTTCTTTTCTTCTAATGTCTTTTTCTGGCTTTGGCATTAGAGAAATGTTGGTCTCATAGAATGAGTTAGGAAGTATTAATTCAGGTTCCATTCTTTGAAAAGATTGTAGAGAACTGGTAAAATTTCTTCCTTAATTGTTTGATAGACTTCATTAGTGAACCCATCTGTTCATAGTGCTTTCTGTTTTAGAAGGTTATTAGTTATTGATTCAATTTCTTAAATAGATAAATGTCTATTCATATCATCTATTTCTTCTTAAGTGAGTTTTGGTATACTGTGTCTTTCAAGGAATTAATCCATTTCAACTAGGTTATCAAACCCCTGTGTTTTCAGTTCTCACCAGTAAATTCACTGGGTTAAGATTTTTATCTAGGATAACTCAGCTGAACTGAAAAAATATATAAAACATGACTTGGGTAATTATGCTATTATCATATGGTAATATTTGTGTAATCAAGTTTTTTTAGGTTAGATTTTTATCATGTAAGGAGGGTGAGAACAAAGAATGGGAAATGGAACTGTCAAAAATGATGGCGTAGGGTAATAATTCAGAGTTTTAGTATTTTAGTCAATAAGGCCAGGTTGGAGGTGACTTGGAGAATTGGAAGTAAATAGATGCCTAGAAGAAAGTTATAGGAAAGCATAAAGCACTAAGAGGATTTGTCCAGGAGAAAATGAAGTCAGACTTCACTTTTGCGGACTCAGAGCAAGAAAATGAACTTTTTGAGTTTAGAGTAGAGTGGATTTCACTGTGGATCTTGAGCAAGTCTTAACTTCTCTGGATATTTGTATCTTCATGGGGATATTAATATTACCAATACAGATATCAAGGACTGATGGGAAGTTCATATAAGAAAATACATTAAGTGCTATTCTAAGTTCGATATTGTAAACATCATTCAGTAATATTTTGATAGAATCTATCTACGAAATGAAACAAGAGAGGAGAAAGAAAATGTGTATTGATTAATAGTGACTGAATTAAGAAAATAAAATTCCATTAGTTTATCTTCTGAGTTCTACTTTCTGATGTAATGGAAAGCAAAACCTCTATTATATTTAAGTCCCCATGACACATTTTTTTTATGAGATAGATTACAAACTTGACTCATCAAATTATTAACTTTAGGGAGCCCATCCCGTACACCTGCAGCTCCCATTGGATAACTGAAAATATTGCTTCCTTTTCTTGGATGTGGTAAATTCCCAAAAGCCACTGGTGATTTAGAGACTTCTCTGAACCACTCCTGGAAGAGGAAAGAAGTGTCAATGTTTTTAAATATGCTCTAGCTCCTGCTCCTTAGATTTAAGGAACAACAACAACAAAAAAAGAATTCTAAGTAAAAGAGAATCAAATAAGAATTTCCAGATATTTTCTTTATGAAACCAGATGGTAACTATTCATTGATATTTTCTAAATGAGGCAACAGGAGGGACAAACGAGTGGGAATAGATAATCCAGAGCTGCCTATATTCAACATAGCATCAAATTTAGAAGCAAATACAAGGCAGTTAAAAGTCCAGGCAGTCATTACTTAATCTTTACAGATATCTATTCCTTTAAAGGGCTTTGCTTTTGTTATTTTTGACTTAAAAAAAAAGTGTTTTTCTTTTGAAATAATTAAAGGGAAAGGAAGTCTAAAGAGAGACTGAGTGACATCCAATATTCCCTAATACCGTCTTGTTGCTTTAGGTGATTGGTATACTTAATTAAGGAGGGTTCTGGGTCTATCATCGACCAGGGTCTGACCTGGGGGTGGAAACAAGTGAGCTGTAACCTGACCGTGCCCAGGTGTGTGCCTGCAGGTCACACACTGGGAAAACATGTGGCCTCAGCAATCCTTTCCCAAGTCTGGCCCTGCCTTTAACTATTTCAGGTCTTCTCAAATGTCCACATTCTCTCATGCTTAGACGATGTCAGCATGCTTTCCTCTAGGTTAAGATTTCAAGTTGGAAAAGGAAGTGCATAAGGTTAAGGGTCTTATTTAAGGCTGTAAAGTCTGTGGCAAAGAATATAACTCATCTCTTCTGACTCCTAATCACTGCTCTGTTTGCTGTATTTGCTGCAACTCAGTTCATTTACCATGCACACTCTCACTAAGACACACATACCTGTTACTTAAAAGAAATCTTTTCTTCTTCTAGGGCATAGTATTACTTTATTTTCTCTTCCTTTCTTCTTCCCTCTCTCCTTTCTTCCCTCTCTCCTTCTTTCCCTCTTTCTTTCTTTCTTTCTTTTTCTTTCTTTCTTTCTTTCTTTTTCTTTCTTTCTTTCTCTCTCTCTTTCTTTCTTTCTTTCTTTCTTTTTTCTTTCTTTTCTTTTTTCTTTTTTCCATTTATCCATCTGTTCATCCACCTGTCTACCTGACACAGGTAAAGCAGTCTTTGCTTTTACTGGGTTCCAGAAAACTCAGTCCTTATGCATCTAGAATGTAGTGTTAAGGAAAACACAATGGCAGATAAGCTGTTTTCTCTGTGAATTTTCCTATACTACAAGAGGTATTTATTGATAGAAAGACTATGGATTGATGAGGGAGTCTCCAAATCACACACACACAGAATTAGGGGGAGAAATTTAAGTGTCTTCTCTGTGGACACTCTTACTGTATATTGTCCATGAGCCACAGGATATAATAACATAGAAAAAATCATTAAAAAGTGATCTTACAAAAACTCACCATTTTTGAAAAAAAAGTACCTGCATCTGATTATTTAAGTGGTTTATATTTCAACCCTTTATTTATAATTCTATTTATGAAAAGCATTCTAGAACTGATAACATAGTTGCCTTAGTTTTTAAATAGAGTCAACGGACCTTATATTGAAGACTGTCTTCATTGTGAATATTAATAAACTAACTATTCTCCACTCAGTACCTTAAAGTCATGGACTACACTGATTGACATCTTTTCAAAATGTCACATGAATACCCTTAGGAGCCATTAAGGTACAAATACCCATTTGGCCAAAGCCCACTTGAACTCCAATGGACTACCTTATGCTGGCACAATCAAGCAAAATTATGTTATGTTGAGGCTAGATGTTCTAGTTCCTTTTGTTGGGAGAGTGGGTGTAGTAGTGTGAATGTGGACATTTGGGTCACAAGGCCTGAATTGCAAATTTACTTACAATATGTGAACTTTGGGCAAGTTAATTAACTCTTAAGAATCTCATTTCATACATAAAGTGAGAATTAAAAGGAACACTCAGTAAAATTGCTAACAAGAGGTAAAGGCACTAATAAAGTAAATGATCCAATTTAGTGCCAAGAATAAGTTGATGCTCAATAAATTAATGCCTTGCCCTTGTCTTTTCTGATGTCAGAATGACTGCTATTCAACTTCAACAGAGCTTCCAATCCTGTCATCCTTCCTGTTGCATTCTGCTGTCCTCTTTCCTCACCTTGCCTTTCTTTTATCTTTTTTCTCCTTTTCTGTTTATATTTGCTTCCTTTTTGCCCCCCTCCAAGAATCTTTTTTGCAGAAAGTAGTAGCCAATTAGAATGGTCTGCTTCTTCTGATCAGTGAACTGATTAATTGGTGCTCTGGACTCTGTAAGTTCTTTTTATGTTTGTAGCCTCACTGACTTCTTAATATATCTACTTTGACCACCAAGAATTATTTTGCTATACCCTCACTCAAAACTCTCACCACTCCCAAACATGTGTACCTGTTGTTTTAAGATGACATTTTTCCAGATACTTGTGCATACCAGACAATTGAGTTTTGTCTGTATTTAGGAGGTCTGAATTTGGGTTTACGAGCCTATGGTAAGGACTGCTATGAGGCAGAGGTAGTAGATAAGGCTACTGTTTCTTTCCTTTCTCCTCTATTTTCTCCTGACCTTTTAAAACCATCCTGGAATGCCAGGATTAGAACTGCAGAAATTCTGAAGTCTCCCTCAAAATGGCCTCTGTCACCTCTTTTTACACATAAATTGAACAACATTTTCCTTATCACTAAATTCTGCTATTTTAAATTGGAAGTTGCTTAATTACAAGAGCATTTTCTGTCTTCACATCCTATTTTAATTTTTTCACTATTCTTCTTTTGCCTATATCCTTAACCTTATTCTACTAAGAGGCTGGGATTTTATTTATAAATTGTACAAGACTTTCAGTGAATAAAACAGAAAATTTTGATCAATTATTAAGATTATTCATCTGCATATTACCAGAGGTATTTAAATTTTTGGTTTCTGAGAATACTAGTACATCAGTTTGGGTTAGAAAGAGTTAATCAGGAAGAAACATGTCATGATATATAAGTCTGTGAAATAATGAGATAATTTTAATTTTATTATCTAAACTGCTAGTCCACAAAACTTCTTTTTAGTGGAATGTGTTGTGGGGCTGATACTGTAAGCAAACACTTGGGAAAATACTGGATACACAACTGAGTTTTCAGGTTTGAGCACTATCATCTGAAATACTGGCATAGTACTAGAATCAATTAAATAGTAGAAAATGTTTAGGTAAACAAATTATAAGAAGCCAATTGAAACATTTTGATTAGATTCAAGTTAGATTGGGAAGTAACTTCCCTTTGTCAAAGTTAATAATACCAAAAAACACACACGTTCCTGCACAATATAAGTGTTAATTGCCCCCAAGATCCAAGAAAATGACTTTGAATTTTAAAAAGTGTTGTAAAGAGTGAATTCAGCACTTATTTCTATGGGGCATGAAACAGGTTTTCAGTCTGTCTTCTAATGTAGCCAATATACCAAAATCAATTCAGATAATCTGGATTTCAAGCACTATTCCAGAGGGAAAAAATCCAGAAATTTTATTTTCCATTTTTATCCTATGTGACCATAGCTCTGGAATTGAAACATTCCCAATGGGGTAACTGTGAGGAAGAACATGCATTTCACTGACACACACAATCATTACTTTTAAATATGCTATGCTGTTAGTCTATGGTTATGTCTGCTGCAAACTTCAAAAAAATCAGTAACAAACTCTTTGTGGTAACTCTACAATTTTCATCTAAAATCCTAATATGTACGTTCAATTCAATGTGTATATGTCTTTAACTCTGCTTGGAAGCAAGACCAAGGTAGGTCAGCTGTTTTTCTACTTTAAATTAATACAAAGATATGAAGCAGTAATTTCGATTATAGTGATGCTGTAGACAGTGTACTTGCTTTTATCTAAAAATTCCAACTTCTACAGCATTGGAAACATTCTCAATCAGATCAGAGAAATTAAAAACATAAAGAATGCTTGAGAGAACAAGAAAGAAAGAGAGAAAGAAGGAAAGAAAGAAAGAAAGAAAGAAAGGAAGGAAGGAAGGAAGGAAGGAAGGAAGGAAGGAAGGAAGGAAGGAAGGAAGGAAGGAAGGAAGGAAGAAATAAAGATAATGCACTCCAGAGGGTGAATGGATAAGCAAATGGCAGTACATCACACTATGGAACCCGACACAGCCAGGACAGGGCATGAACTATTGATACACACACAACAATCTGCAAGGATATCACAGACATCATGGCAAGCAGAAGGAGCAGCATAAAAGGATCACAGGGCATGGTCCAGACAGAGTTTGGGTGATAGAAATCAGACTGAGTACCAGTTGTGCGTGGGAAGGACAGGGAGCACATTCTGAGGAACATAAAGTTTCCATATTCTATTAGGGGTGTTGGCCACATGGGCATAACCATTTGTCAACAATGTACAGCCAACATTTGTGCATTTCAACCCAGTGTAAAATTTGTCAAGAAACCCAGTCTCAAAGGGGCTGTGGGTAGAGCTGTAAATGTCAGGAGGAAGGCGGATGCTCACTATCGCTGTGCTGGGTGAGCCTCACAGGGCACTCATCCTACTACTCTGCTGACTTTGTGTATGTTCAACATTTTTCCTCACAAAATTTTTTTTAAAAAAATAAAATCAACATTAGTTATGGGGAAAGGGTCCTTTACATGATATCAAAGCTACCTCTTTTTACCTAAGGAGACAGACTGTTGGAATGAGCAATGTATTTATCTTTCTAAAACTTTTATATTGAGTATTATAAAGTGTAGCAGACATCATTTGTTTTTGCCTGCCCACCATCTATTACACATTCATCTAGTAGCACCAGGTTGACCTTTTTTTTTTTTTCCTCTACAACTACCATTTTCTTTCTTTTATTTTTTTTAATATATTTATTGGAGTATAAATGATTTACAGTGGTGTGTTAGATTCTCTTTTATAACAAAGTGAAACAGCTATATGTATACATATATCCCCATATCTCCTCCCTCTTGCATATCCCTCCTACCCTCCCTATCCCACCCCTCTAGATGGTAACAAAGCACTGAGTTGATCTCCCTGTGCTATGAGGCTGGTTCCCACTGTCTATTTTACATTTGGTAGTATATATAAGTCCATGCCACTCTCTCACTTCGTCCCAGCTTACCCTTCCCCCTCTCCATGTCCTCAAGTCCATTCTCTATGTCTGCTTTGTTATTCCTGTCCTGCCCCTAGGTTCTTCAGAATCATTTTTTTTTTTAGATTCCATATATATGTGTTAGCATACAGTATTTGTTTTTCTCTTTCTGACTTACTTCAACCTGTATGACAGCCTCTAAGTCCAGCCACTTCACTACAAATAACTCAATTTCATTTCTTTTTATGGCTGAGTAACATTCCATTGTATATATGTGTCACATCTTCTTTACCCATTCATCTGTCAATGGACACTTAGGTTGCTTTCATGTCCTGGCTATTGTAAATAGAGCTGCAATGAACATTATGGTACATGACTCTTTTTGAACTATGGTTTTCTCAGGGTATATGCCCAGTAGTGGGATTTCTGGGTCATATGGCAGTTTTATTTTTAGTATTTTAAGGAATCTCCATACTGTTCTCCATAGTGGCTGTATCAGTTTACATTCTCACCAACAGTGTAAGAGGGTTCCCTTTTCTCCGCACCCTCTCCAGCATTTACTGTTTGTAGAAATTTTGATTATGGTCATTCTGACTGGTGTGAGGTAATACCTCATCGTAGTTTTAATTTGCATTTCTCTAATGATTAATGATGTTGAGCATTCTTTCATGTGTTTGTTGGCAATCTGTATATCTTCTTTGGAGAAATGTCTATTTAGGTCTTCTGCCCATGTTTGGATTGGGTTTTTCGTTTTTATGATATTGAGCTGCATGAGCTGCTTGTATATTCTGGAGATTAATCCTTTGTCTGTTGCTTCTTTGGCAAATATTTTCTCCCATTCTGAGGTTTCTCCCATTCTTTTTGTCTTGTTTATGGTTTCCTTTGCTGTGCAAAAGCTTTTAAGTTTCATTAGGTTCCATTTCTTTATTTTTGTTTTTATTTCCATGTGTCTAGGAGGTGGGTCAAAAAGAATCTTACTGTGGTTTATGTCATAAAGTGTTCTGCCTATGTTTTCCTCTAAGAGTTTTATAGTGTCTGGACTTACATTTAGGTCTTTAATCCATTTTGAGTTTATTTTTGTGTATGGTGTTAGCAGGTGTTCTAATTTCATTCTTTTACATGTAGCTGTCTAGTTTTCCCAGGACCACTTATTGAAGAGGTTGTCTTTTCTCCATTGTATATTTTTGCCTCCTTCATCAAAGATAAGCTGACCATATGTGCGTGGGTTTATATCTGAGCTTTCTATCCTGTGCCAGTACCATTAGTGTCTCGATTAATGTAGCTTTGTAGTATACTCTGAAGTCAGGGAGGCTGATTGCTCCAGCTCCGTTTTTCTTTCTCAAGATTGCTTTGGCTATTCAAGGTCTTTTGTGTTTCCATACAAATTGTGAAATTTTTGTTCTACTTCTGAGAAAAATGCCACTGGTAGTTTGATAGGGATTTCACTGAATCTGTAGATTGTTTTAGGTAGTATAGCCATTTTCACCATATTGATTCTTCCAATCCAAGAACATGGTATATCTCTCCATATGCTTGTATCATCTTTGATTTCTTTTATCAGTGTCTTATAGTTTTCTGCATAAATGCCTTTTGTCTCCTTACGTAGGTTTATTCCTAGGTATTTAATTCTTTTGGCTGCAGTGGTAAAGGGGAGTGTTTCCTTGATTTCTCTTTCAGATTTTTCTTCACTAGTGTATAGGAATGAAAGAGATTGCTGTGCATTAATTTTGTATCCTGCTACTTTACCAAATTCATTGATTAGCTCTAGTAGTTATCTGGTAGTATCTTTAGGATTCTGTATGTATAATACCATGTCATTTGCAAAGAATGAAAGCTTTCTTCTTTTCCAATTTGGATTCCTTTTATTTCTTTTTTCTTCTCTGGTTGCTGTGGCTAAAACTTCCAATACTACATTGAATAATAGTGGTGATACTGGGAAACCTTGTCTTGTTCATGATCTTAGAGGAAATAGTTTCAGTTTTTCACCATTGAGAACGATGTTGGCTCTGGGTTTTTCAGATATGGCCTTTATTACGTTGAGGTAAGGTCCCTCTATGCCTATTTTCTGGAGGGTTTTTATCATAAATGTGTGTTGAATTTTGTCAGAAGCTTTTTTGCATCTATTGAGGTGATCATATGGCTTTTCTTCTTCAATTTGTTAATATGGCGTATCACATTGATTGATTTGCCTATATTGAAGAATACTTGCATTCATGGGATAAACCCTACTTGATCATGGTGTATGATCCTTTAAATGTGCTGTTGGATTCTGTTTGCTAGTATTTTGTTGAGCATTTTTGCATGTATGTTCATCAGTGATAATGGCCTGTAGTTTTCTTTCTTTGTGACATCTTTGTCTGCTTTTGGGATAAGGGTGATGGTGCCATGTAGAATGAGTGTGGGAGTGTTCCTCCCTCTGCTATATTTTGGAGGAGTTTGAGAAGGATAGTTGTTAGCTCTTCTCTAAATGTTTGATAGAATTTGCCTGTGAAGCCATCTGGTCCTGGGCTTTTGTTTGTTGGAATATTTTTAATCACAGTCTCAATTTCAGTGCTTGTGATTTGTCTGTTTATATTTTCTTTTTCTTCCTGGTTCAGTCTTGGAAAGTTGTGCTTTTCTAAGTATTTGTCTGTTTCTTCCAGGTTGTCCGTTTTGTTGGCATATAGTTGCTTGTAGTAATCTCTCATGATCCTTTGTATGTCTACAGTGTCGCTTGTTAATTCTCCTTTTTCATTTCTAATTCTATTGATTTGAGTCTTCTCCCTTTTTTTGTTGATGAGTCTAGCTAATGGTTTATCAATTTTGTTTATCTTCTCAAAGAACCAGGTTTTAGTTTTATTGATCTTTGCTATTATTTCCTTCTTTTCTTTTTCATTTATTTTTATGATATTTATGATTTCTTTCCTTCTGCTAACTTTGTTTTTTTTTTTTTTTTTGTTCTTCTTTCTCTAATTGCTTTAGGTGTAAGGTTAGGTTGTTTATTTGAGATTTTTCTTGTTTCTTGAGGTAGGACTGTATTGCGATAAACTTCCCTCTTACTACTGCTTTTGCTGCATCCCATAGGTTTTGGGTTGCCCTGTTTTCATTGTCATGTGTTTCTAGGTATTTTTTGATTTCCTCTTTGGTTTCTTCAGTGATTTCTTGGTTATTTAGTAGTGTATTGTTTAGCTTCCATGTGTTTCTATTTTTTACAGATTTTTTCCTGTAATTGATATCTACTCTCATAGTGTTGTGGTCAGAAAAGATACATTTTTTTTTTTTATTTGCGGTACATGGGCCTCTCACTGTTGTGACCTCTCCAGTTGTGGAGCACTGGCTCTGGATGCACAGGATCAGCAGCCATGGCTCACGGGCCTAGCCGCTCCGCGGCATGTGGTATTTTCCTGGACCGGGGCATGAACCCATGTCCCCTGCATTGGCAGATGGATGCTCAACCACTGCGCCACCAGGGAAGCCCAAGAAAAGATACTTGATTCAACCTCAATATTCTTAAATTTAACAAGGCTTGATTTGTGACACCTGGTATAATGTATCCTGGAGAACGTTCCATGATTATTTGAGAAGAAAGTGTGTTTTGTTGTTTTTGGATAGAATATCCTGTAAATATCAATTAAGTTCATCTTATTTAATGTATCATTTAAAGCTGTGTTTTCTTATTTATTTTCATTTTGGATGATCTGTCCATTGGTGAAAGTGGGATATTAAAGTCCCCTACTATGATTATGTTACTGTCAATTTCTCCTTTTATGGCTGTTAGCATTTGCCTTATGTATCAAGGTGCTCCTCTGTTGGGTGCATCAATATTTACAATTGCTATTTCTTCTTCTTGGATTGATCCCTTTATCAGTATGTAGTGTCCTTCTTTGTCTCTTGTAATAGTCTTTATTTTAAAGTCTATTTTGTCTGATGAGAATCGCTACTCCAGCTTTCTTTTGATTTCCATTTGCATGGAATATCTTTTTCCATCCCCTCACTTTCATTCTGTATGTGTCCCTAGGTCTGAAGTGGGTCTCTTGTAGACAGCATATATATGGGTCTTGTTTTTGTATCCATTCAGCTAGTCTATTGGTGGAGCATATAATCCATTTACATTGAAGGTAATTATTGATATGTATGTTCCTATTACCATTTTCATAATTGTTTTTTGTTTGTTATTTTAGGTCTTTTCCTTCTCTTGTGTTTCCCACTTAGAGAAGTTCCTTTAGCATTTGTTGTAGAGGTGGTTTTGTGGTGCTGAATTCTGTTATCTTTTGCTTGTCTGTAAAAATTTTAATTTCTCTGTCGAATCTGAATGAGATACTTGCTGTGTAGAGTAATCTTGGTTGTAGGTTTTTCCCTTTTATCACTTTAAATATGTTCTATCACTCCTTTCTGGCTTGCAGAGTTTCTGCTGAACGATCAGCTGTTAACCTTATGGGGATTCCCTTTTATGTTATTTGTTGTTTTTTCCTTTTAATATTTTTTCTTTGTATTTAATTTTTGATAGCTTGATTAATATATGTCTTGGTTTGTTTCTCCTTGGATTAATCCTGTATGGGACTCTCTGCACTTCTTGCACTTGATTCACTATTTCCTTTCCCATATTAGGGATGTTTTCAACTATAATCTCTTCAAATATTTTCTCCGTCCCTTTCTTTTTCTCTTCTTCTTCTGGGACCCTTATAATTCCAATATTTAGTGTTGCATTTAATGTGCATTTAATGTTGTCCCAGAGGTTTCTGAAACTGTCTTCCATTCTTTTCATTCTTTTTTCTTTATTCTGCTCTCCGGTAGTTATTTCCACTATTTTATCTTCCAGGTACTTATCCGTTCTTCTGCCTCAGTTATTCTGCGTTTGATTCCTTCTAGAGAATTCTTAATTTCATTTATTGTATTTTTAAACATTGTTTGTTTGCTTTTTAGGTCCTTGTTAAAAGTTTCTTGTATTTTCTCCATTCTATTTCCAAGATTTTGGATCATCTTTACTATCACTACTCTGAATTCTCCTTCAGGTAGACTGCCTATTTCATCTTCATTTGTTTGGTCTGGTGAACTTTTACCTTGCTCCTTCATCTGATGTGTGTTTCTTTGTCTCCTCATTTTGCTTAATTTATGGTGTTTGGGGTCTCCTTTTAGCACACTGCAGGTTCATAGTTCCCATTGTTTTTGGTGTCTGCCCCCAGTGGCTAAGGTTGGTTCAGTGGGTTGTGCAAGCTTCCTGGTGGACGTGGCTCATACCTGTGTTCTGGTGAATGAGGTTGCCTCTTGTCTTTCTGGTGGGCAGGACCGCATCTGGTGGTGTTTTTGGCATGTCTGAGACCTTATTATGATTTTAGGCAGCCTCTCTGCCTATGGGTGGGGTTGTGTTCTTGTCTCGCTAGTTGCTTGGCATAGGGTGTCCAGCATTGTAGCTTGCTGGTCATTGAGTGGAGCTAGGTCTTAGTGTTGAGATGAAGATCTCTGGGAGAGCTTTTGCCATTTGATATTATGTGGACATAGGAGGTTTCTGGTGGACCAGTGTCCTGAACTCACCTCTCCCACCTCAGAGGCACAGGTCTGACACCCAACCAGAACACCATAAACTGTCAGCCAGATGGCTCAGAAGAAAAGTGAGAAAAAAGAAAGAAAGAAAAATAAAATCAAATAAAGTTATAAAAATAAAAAATAATTATTAATAATAAAAAATTAAAAAGTAATAAAGAAAGAAAGAAAAAGAAAGAAGAGAGCAACCAAACCAAAAATCAAATCCACCAATGATAACAAGCACTAAAAACTATACAAAAAAAAAAAAATAGGCAGAGATAACCCTAGGACAAATAGTAAAAGCAAAGCTTTACAGACAAAATCACACAAAGACGCATACACATACACACTCAGAAAAAGAGAAAAAAGGAAAAAAAATATATCTATATATTAAAAAAAAGAGGAAGAGAGCAACCAAATCAATAAACAAATTTACCAATGATAATAAACTCTAAATACTACACTAAGATATACATAAGATCAGAAACAAATTAGATGCAGAAAGAAAACCCAAGTCTACAGTTGCTCCCAAAGTCCACCACCTGAAGTTTGGGATGATTTGTTGTCTATTCAGGTATTCCACAGATGCAGCGTACATCAAGGTGATTGTGGAGATTTAATCTGATGCTCCTGAGGTTGCTGGGAGAAATTCCTCTTTCTCTTGTGTGTTCGCACAGCTCCTGGTGTTCAGCTTTGCATTTGTCCCCTCCACTGCATGTAGGTCGCCTGAGGGCGTCTGTTATTCACTCAGACAGGATGGGGTTAAAATAGAAGCTGATTAGGGGGCTCTGGCTCACTCAGGCCGGGGGAAAGGAGGGATACGGAATGTATGACGAGCTGGTGGCGGCAGAGACCGTCATGACGTTGCACCAGCCTTAGGCACGACGCGTGTTCTCCTGGGGAAATTGTCCCTGAATCACAGGACCCTGGCAGTGGTGGGCTGCACATGCTTCTGGGATGGGAGGTGTGGACAGTGACCCGTGCTTGCACACAGGCTTCTTGGTGACTGTAGCAGCAGCCTTAGTGTCTCATGCCCATCTCTGTGGTCCGCGCTGATAGCTGCATCTTGCGCCCGTCTCTGGTGCTCTTTTAGGCGGCGCTCCGAATTTCCTCTCCTTGTGCAACCTGAAACAATGGTCTCTTGCCTCTTAGGCAGCTCCAGACTTTTCCCTGCACTCCCTCCCGGCTAGCTGTGGCGCACTAGCCCCCTTCAGTCTGTGTTCAGACAGCCAATCCCAGTCCTCTCCCTGGGATCTGAACTCCGAAGCCCTAGCCTCAGCTCCCAGCCTCCACCCGTCCAGTCAGGTGAGCAGACAAGCCTCTTGGGCTGGTAAGTGCTGGTCAGCCCTGACCCTCTGTGCAGGAATCTCTCCACTTTGCCCTTTGCACCCCTGTTGCTGCACTCTCCTCCATGGCTCCAAATCTTCCCCCCCGCCACCACTTTTCCTCCTTCACTGCTCCCTCCCAGAGATGCAGGTTCTGTCCCTATTCTTTTGACTCTTCTTTTCTTTTTTTCTTTTGCCCTACCCAGGTATGTGGGGATTTTCTTGCCTTTTGGGAAGTCTGAGTTCTTCTGCCTGCATTCAGTAGGTGTTCTGTGGGAATTGTTCCACATGTTGATGTATTTCTGTTGTATTTGTGGGGAGGAAGGTGATCTCCACATCTTACTCCTCCACCATCTTGAAGGTCTCCCCCACCTTGATTTTTCTTTGAAGAAATACCCAGTCATACTGCATACAGTCCAAAAGTAAGGAAGGATCAGTATCTGTTCTTCCTACCCAAGGAGAGACCAGTGGCTACACTAATAGGATTCTCTGTCCCAGAAATTCAAATTTTATCAATTTTTTTTCTATGAGGACCTGTATAGAAAAAGAGAGCTGATTCTTCTTTCAAAAGCACACAAAAGAGACTGTTTTTCAGTTCTCACGCCATTGGCTGACACATCATGAATGTCCTTTCTTACTTGGCTTTGATGGTATTTGAAAAATCTAGTTATAGACTCTACTGGGTTTTTCACATGCCCCATTTCTGTCATCTTAAATGAATCATGACTGCATCAACCAATCAAGTAAACATCCCTTTCCTGGCTCAGCTCTGTGCCCACTTAAATTCTATAAATACAAGCTGGACGTCACCTACCATGATATTCACTGGACACCTCAATGAGTCCTAAGCTGATGAAATTTTGCCACTTCCATGTTACTCCTGAGCATTGAAAACAGTGATTTAGTCTTTTCACAGAGATTTTTGTCTGATGCCATGAGTGGTATGGATACTTGTACAATTATGTGCATGTAGTAATGGTAGGGGTTAGAGGGAGACTGTGGATTTTGCCCAGTGAAAGCACAATCCTACTCCTGTTCTCAGAAGTGAAAAAAAAAAGAGAGAAGAGAGAGAGAGAAAGAAAATTAAAAGAGAGAGAGTTAATATATTGATCCAAGTGTTGACAAACTATAGCCCGCAAGCCAAATTCAACCATACACATCCATTTACGGATTGTCTAAATGGGGCAGCTTTTGTGCCCCAATGGCAGAGGTAAATGTGACAGAGATCACATGATGGGCAGTGTCAAAAATATTAACTATCTGATATGATTTTACTTATATGTGGAATCTAAACAACAGAACAAACAAACAAACGTAACAAAACAGGAACAGACTCATAGAGAACAAACAGGTAGTTGCCAGAGGGGAGGGATGAAGGGGGATGGGGAAATAGGTGAGGGAGATTAAGAGGTACAAACTTCCAGTTATAAAATAAATAAGTTAGGGGAGATGTGATGTACAGCATAAGGAATATAGTCAATGATATTGTAATAACTTGGTGTGGTGACAGACAGTAACTATACTTAACCATGATGATCATTTTGTAAAGTATAAGAATGTTGAATCACTGTGTTGTACACATTAAACTAATATAATATTATAAGACAATTATACTTCAATAAAAAAATAAACTAAATAAATTATTTAAAAATATATTTATTATCTGGTCTTCTACAAAAAAAGTTTGCCAACACCTGGATTTAACTACATTCTATACATTGATGAGAGGAGAGCTGAAAAATTTTGTAATAATGCTGTTTGGTGTCCATCCTTATTTTGAGATTTCCAAAAGAATGCCATTTGGAAAATCTGGATATAAAACCTTCACTTCTATCACCTATAAGGCTATTATACCTAACCAGTCATTTAACTTCTCTGAGTCTCAATTTCCTCCTATCGAACCTAGGATAGCAGTAACACCTAATTCTAAGACTTACAGTAAGGCCTGTAAGTATACCCTAGTATATTTGAATATAATCTATGAAGTTTGAGCTGTCTTAATTTTAATAAAGAACTCTCAAAGGTAATCTCACAATTCCCCAAATACATTCTCTCTTCCCAAAGGCAATTACTTCTACCCATTTTTGTTAAAATTCTAGACATTCTTGTCTCCAAATTTAAATAGTATGCTATTTCTATTTCTTCATTTAGCAACTTGAAATTTATCTGTTGAATTCCTCTTATGGTAGGTAAGAATTTCATGTGTCCCACTTTCAGTTTATCTTTCTACAATTCTATTTAACATAATTAAACCTTTACATCTTGTTCTACTTCTTTCTCCTTTTTACTTTTTAACTCTGTCAGATCTACTATTATTTTTAATTTACTAATATTATTAACATAATTTCATTACATTCTGAAATCATTACAGAGCATGTATTTTTCCAAATGAAAGGTTTTTTCATAGGGACTGGACTAACTTGAATATATACATTTATATGTCATAAAATAGTCAGCTGACTACTATATTTAATTTAGTAAATTAGTAAAAGAAAAGTATATGAAAGTATATTCTATAGACATACTATTAATTTAGAAGTATTTTCTTACTTTTCTGTTGCTATGGAGCAATTCTTTTCAAAGTCTTTACATATATCATCGTCTTCTCTAGAGATACTTGTGAAGTCATTAGAGACCGTTTTGGAATCATCCTTGCTTCCATCTTGACTGGTTCAGATACAGATATTTTTGAGTTCATACAGTGCTGTCACTGTAATTTTATCTCAAGCTTCAAGTTACCAATTACATTTAAAATTTTAATCTGTAAGAGAAAAGTCATACACTCCATAATATAACCACTTACTTTGTTTTTAAAGAGATCTTGAAAAGGTATTTTATGTTTTCACTTATATATGGAATTTAAAAAAATAAAACAAAGGAATTAATATAACAAAATAGAAACAGACTTACAGATACAGAGAACAAACTAGTGGTTACCAATGGGGAAAGGGGTGAAGGGAGGGGCAAGATAACAGAAGTGGAGTAAGAGGAAGAAATTATTAGGTAAAAATAAATAATATACAAAGATATAATGTACAGTACAGGGAATATAGCCAATGTTCTATAATAACCTTAAATAGAGTATATCTATGAAAATATTGAATCACTATGCTATACACCTGCAACTAGTATAATATTACAAATCAACTATACTTCAATTAAAAAATAAGATATGTTTGCAGTAACTTTCATCACTTGCAATGTGAGGTCTAAGGAATAAGAACCAAATCTGTGTGAAATTTCTTTGCTTCTATTATTATTAACATGATATTTAATGCCATAAGAATAATAAAAATAATAAATAGTAATAAACAATAATAATTCTCCTTCTTTTTTCTCCTTCTCTTCCTTTTCCCCATCTTCCTCCTTTTCCTCCCTTTCCTCCTCTTTCTCCTTCCATCTCTTTAGATGGCCTATTTCCCCCCTTGTGGAAACTTTTAAGACCTTCCAGTTCTATCTTTGGTATTCTGTAATTTCACATTTGTGTGTCTAGGTTTTGCTTCATTTTCATTACTTTTATGCTTGGCACTTAACAGGTCTTTTCATTTTGAAACTGCATGTCTCCCTGTTGTCTATTAAGTCTCTTCTATTACTCTGATAATTTCCTCCTACCTCATTTGCTCATTTCTCTCATTAGACATCAAAGTTTTGGAGTTTCCTCTCCTGTTTCTTATTTTTTCTGTCACAGTTTGTCTCTTCTTCCTTTGTTCCACATTCTGAGAGATGTACTTATATTTATTTCTCAATTCTTTTTTTTTTAAATCTTTTTTTCCCTCTGCAACCATATTTTAAATTCCTAGAAATTCACTCGTTCACCAATAGTTCATTTTTCATAGTAACTTTTCTTGTTTGATGAATACAATATCTTCTCACATTTCTCTCAGAATAATTATTAGAGATTTTCTGTTTTCATCTCAACCCATCTCCTGTTGAAGTCCATTCTTAATTCTATTTGTTTTTTTCCTTATTTTTTTTAAACCCTCTTTTCTTTATGCCAAAATATTCCTCAACTTTCTGGAAATATATCTGTCCCTATTCAAGAATGTGGAAGGAATAAGTTTTACTTGAAGTTGAGAGCGCACAGGTAAGGCTTGTTGATTGATGGACCTTGGTTTAGTGTCCTTGGGAAACACCCACAAAGGCTATAAGAAGAGCTTTTTTCCTGCAGTCCTAAACCTTCACTTCCCAAGTTCTCCTTAGACAACTCAAATTTTTTTAAAGAATGATTGTGTGTTTTTTCCCAGGAGTATATACCAGGTTGCCAATATTTATGCCTGCTACGTGAAGGGGGAAATTGACTGTTGACCATCACTTAATCCCTCTTTTCCAGGCTCACTTTTTCCTCCCAGTCTAATGCTAGAACCTCTCAAAGGCCTGCCAGCCAGCCTGACAGCTCCCTCAGCATTAGTCTTCTCTACATTCATTCTGGGCTGTGTCTTCCCCTTGACTTCATAATACATTTCCCATACACTTTCTGCTTCCAGAAATGTTGGAGAAGCTCTGGTGCTCTGATGGCCTGGGGTTTTGTAGGTTTATGTCTATTTTTATTCCTTACTATTTTTTACATTCATTGGCAGGGTATTTGGGAGACAGAGAAGGAAAATGATATGGTCAGTAACCTGTCTTGAACTAGAATTCAACCTTCAGGTATTACTTTGATTATTTCCCAGTTATTTCCTTTCATGAACAATAATACAAAGTTATCATACTGGAAATAAAGAAGATAGATACTAGATACTACCTCCTGTAAAAGTTTAGCTATATTAGCCTTGATTCACACAGCACTCACCTCTTCCTTTGGCAAAGATGTTTCCATCAGTGTCATTTCTAGAAGTTAGTTACTGAGAGAAGCAATTTTCAGTTTTTACTTCTCTCACACTGCACAACTACATCTCTTAACACTCTTTCTCATTCTCTCTAAAATATGTTTTAATTGCAATCTATCTAATATAGTTCTATTCCATAATTTATTTAGAAGATCTTGACCTTGCCATTGAGACGTGACTGTGGTATATATCTCCTAATGTCTCAAAGCAGTGTTCATTCTCTGTAGATGGAGAGTGTTCTCTAGTCAGTAAAGGGTGAACAGAACTTCTTGTTGAGTTTCAGGCCAGCTGTCCAGGTAACCTCCTCTGAATTCTTTTAACACCAGGTGTGGCATATTGCTCTGACCTTGGCTTTCACCTATTTCCTCTGCATCTGGCTCAGCCCATTTTGGCATTCTCTGATATTCAAAGGACTTTCTTTTTCCTTTTCTTTCTTTTATTTTTTTCCTCCCTCCTCCTTCATGTGTCTCAAAGAAGCAAAATTCCTCCTTTGGTGGACACTGATTCCACACTGAAAATCTCTGGAAGCACTTAGGGTTTTTTTCTCCTGATGTAGGCACTCTCATATTGGGTCATCATGGATTCGAGAGGTGTGGTGTAACTTGAAAGCCAGACATGTCTGAAATGATGCCAGTCCAAAAGACTTGTGGCCAAGATAACTCTTTTGTAACTGTTTCAGCCTTTGTGCACCATGTGCCCTTTGGCATTTAAGTAGGTTTGTCAAAGATAAACAAACAAAGCCAGACACTAGCTAATGTGGTAAGGACAAACCTAAATCAGTAATATGCTGTTGCAATAGGGAAAAAGGGCCAGTGTGAACTGAATTCAACTTTGATTTGTACAGGGGTGACTGGCTGTTTTAAAGGGAGAATGAGGGAGTAGGGAGGGGTTAAGTGGGGGCCCAGTGGAGTCAGGGACATGAAAAATTACAAAAGGGGGAAGGGGGTTAGTCCACATGAAATCCCTCTGGGTTTGCTAACTGGCTAACTGGCACTTATGGAAATTAGCCTCCTGCCCTCCCATAGATGTAGGGAGAGAGGAGCTGGCTGGAATAGACAGTACACTCTTCTGGTAGCCTTGAGTTTTCTCAGGCAGGTACTTTAAGGGGGCTAGGGTCATCCTAAGGATATGGCTGTGAACTTTTAGAAACTATGTTGGTGTTTTGTTTCCTTCTTTGCAGCCCAAGATTGGATCCCAGCAGAGAAAGGTCTCAGATAACCCTGGATAGTGTTTGGTCAAGAAGAGAATCTTTTTCAGTGTATCAAGGGTCTGGTCTGGTTAACTTAGTCAATTAATGGTAAGTATCAGGATCCTGGCTCCAAATTTCAGGTCACAGATTAAAGGGGAAAAAAAGACCATGTTCCAGGTTCTCAGACTAGATGTGGCTAATATATAGTTGGTCACTAGGGAAAACTTTTGAGAGATAGTGGAGAATTTAGTTTAAGCCATGATGAAAAGGAGAATACTCCACTCAAAGCAAGTATGGTTTACTGCTATGCAGCCTGTTTATCATTCATGGGCCTTTCCATAGAAGATGTGCTCCCATTTGTCAAAAAACTGAAAAGAAAATAGAACCCAGTACATTCAAGTGTAAGAGGTCTGGGGGTGATGAACCCACAAAGGAAAACAAGCTTGGACAGAAAACAGAGATGAAGTCTGGATGTTACTCCAAGCCCCTGCTATTCATTACTCTTCCTGCAAAGAGTTTGCAGTCCAGAGATTAACATTTTATATTTCCATATGCTTGAACATTTTTGAGTGCTATTAAAGTTGCCCACAGAAAATGCGGGTCACACTGACTATTTAGACTACACTTGCCAGGCCATATTTTTGAAACCTCACTTCTATTTTTGTGAGCTAAAATTTTGCAGGTGGTAAGGTGGTAGATGCAAATATCACAATGTGAATATGAGCCAATTAACCAAGAACCACATTTTGTAAGGTTGAAACCACCTAATTGTTCTGTGTCTGCAGCTAATTATTTCTGGGAGATATTTCTGCATATGGAAAAGGAGTTTGTTATTATAAGTGAGTGTACTACAAAACAAAAGTTCTGCTGTAGTATATCAAGGGCAGAGAGATCACGTCTTCCCTCTGTTTTATAAACTACCATAAATCACTTTGGGCCCATGGATTCTAAATGAATATGAACTGCTAATGGCAACATGATTCTAAAGTTTGGAAAACAAATCAAATAGCTGGATGCAGTGAATAATATCCAAGATATAAAATATTAACAGAATTCTGTGTGGTTGGGATTGTTATTAACTCATTGCTCAAAGATTCAAACAAGTTTTGAGCTGGAAAGAAATATGGAGGTCATTTATTCCAATGACTTTATCTTAAAATTTGGAAATTATGACTCACATAAATTATGTGACCTACCCAAAGTGTGATGCTGTCAGGCCCCCAGAATGTATGATGTCCACACCAGTACTCCCAACTATGGACCCCAAACTTCCCCGATTTCTTCTTTAGTGTTAGAGGCAGCACATGTCAATGGAAAACGTGTGTCTTAAATCCATGCATGCCAGGTCATAATTAATTTTATGGCAAGAGGCTAAACTTGTTCTTATAAATTGATCTGTCCAGAGGAAAAGTGGGCAAAATATGCAGTTTTATGCAGATAGATCTTAATTTTGTTATTATTGCAGCTGCTCAAGTTTTTATTGAGCTATGCCCCAAGGCTTTTTAAATTGAGGGATCAATTATTTCTAAAGTCTAATAATTAAGTAAATTAATGAGCCTAGTCAGAAATCTGGCAACCTGATTATAAGGATTAGACACAAGAAATATTAACAGGAGGGAGGTTTTTTTCCCTCTTTACAGGAAGATCTTTTAAAAGCCTTTAGACTATGCTTCATAGACGTAAATGAAGTCTGACACTGAGATCCGCAAACAAGCCAGTGTGCAAATTCAGCTTACAGATATAACTTAACAGCGGATGGGGGTGGGAAGGGCAGACCTTGTTATCTGTTTCCCCGCCCTGGCCAAAGCAATTTTGAGTTCAAGAAAATACACCCTCTAGAAATACAGAAGAATATTACTGTGTTCATGTCCCTTCACTTAAAGATAGCAATTGATAAATCATGATATGTTCAGAAGAAAGTAATCATAATATGCACTCAACAACTATAAGATGAAGCCAAGTTAAAGAAATTAGGAATGTTGGCTTGGGGAAGATTGATTCCTGGAGTGCATGATAGATTTCTAAAAATACTTTAAAAGAAAACCATGCTGACTCTGAATGACCCTGGAGAACGTACCTAGAGATTCAGCTTTTGGTTCTAAATGCTCTTCTGTGTTATTGTTTTGCTCCTAGAACAATGACTCAGTGCCAGCCTGGGTCTGCTGCTTGGTTTTCAAAGTGCAGTCTGAGAGAAGAAGTTACTTCTCCTTAGTTTCTGAACCCACAGAATTTCTATTTAAATTCCTGCCTAAATGGGCTTTTTATTTCAGCCCCAGTTCCTGAACTTTGGGTTTGGTAAGTTTTACAGCCCTCTATCCTCTCACAGGACCAGCTTGACTCCATGTCTTTATGCTAACCTAACTCTCTGGTCTTCTACATATCATTCATCTGAGGGTCCCTTGAGCTATTTCTCACCCAGCTACTGTGCTGCTTACTTTGCCTGATTCAGACATAGAGATGGACAAGATTTGACATGCTTGTATAGTGTTTTGACACGATGGGTGCTTATCTGAAGGAAATTTTTGGTTTTAAAAAGGCAGGAAAACTCCAGCATAGTATTTTTATGTTTCTATCCTCTTTATGGCTTAACAACATGTTCTTGTAGTATCCTATCATAATGCAGAAGTGCAGAAACTGAGATTTGAATGCCTTGGGTGGCTTGCCTGAGATCCCACAACAACCAAAGGCAGGCCTGGAATATGGACGGTTATCTGATGGCAAAACCCATGCCGTTTTCACTACAATGCCCTCCTCTCACTATTTCATGCTCCAGATTATGATTCATTTTTATACAAAGACAGTGCAAAGTACAATAGGACTCTTTATGAAGTACAGTCTGGTGTAGTCCAGGTGTGTTCATTACTCACACAAGACATAATTATTAAAACCAGTGTTCCAGGACCTTCTAAAGTTTAAAAGCTCTTACAATCTTTACTTAATTCCTTATTGCACAAAGGATGTTTTGTCCTGGAGATTCCAGATGAATATAGCTAATGAAATGGAAAACTTTTCCATAAGCAACCAAATGATGAAACCTGGAAAAAAGGCTAAGGCCTTGAAGTTAGAGTGAGAAAAACTAAGAAATACGTTCAGACACACAACAAACTACATTGGAAATTGGACTACTGCAAAAAGGCTTTCTCTGAAGCTCCCCAGGGACACCAGACCCCACTCTGAGTTCTGCTGACTCTTTTGATTCCTCTCAGTGAGCTTCAGCGGCTGTGGTGGGTGGGCTGATGTGAATGCCCCGCTGGGAGAGTGGACAATTGTGGAGATGGAATTCCCAGCATCCTAGGTAACGGGTCTCAATCTAGTTGAGGAAATATCTCAACTGGAAGGGAAAGTGTGATGAAATGAGAAGGCCATGCCCTTCAAGTCAGGCGGAGCTCTACTAGCTGTATGATTTGGCCCATATTGTTTGTTTATTTTTCTCTGAACCCCATTTGCCTCATTTGTAAAATAGTTTTAATGCTGCTCATTTCATCAGTTTTGACGTCAAATTAAATAAAATATCATTATATTAAGTGCCTTGCATGAAAACGTATTCAATAAACAGTTCCTATTTTCTATACTCTTGGGAACAGAAAAATATGTCTTTTCCAAATCAGTGTGCACTGGAGAAAATAAACCATGCCATTTAATTTTTTTTCCTTGTCAGTATATGAGAATGGCAGGGCTGCATTATTAGTTTTCAATATTACCTCTCCTCTTTAGTAGGAGAAACAGTGCTCCTTCCTCTTTTCCATGTCATAAATGGTCCTCCTAATATAATAAAGTCTATTGGGAAGAATAATTGCCCCATGGCATTTTTCTTATCTGATATAATGTGGGTGCATAATAAAGGTTTGACAAAAGGAGTTGTTATCCAAGAAATCCAGGCAAAATAATGTGTTTGCTCAGATTACCTAGGTAAACGTATCAGAGTGTACTTGACAGATAAAGACTGGCTATTGATTATGTTGCATCGGTGATTGCTCAATTTTATATATAAAGTATAATGTGGCTGGAAGGAAATTCCTGGTAAAAAATCCGTAAGCATTAACTTCTTGTCTCCATTGACCAGAGTTGCTCCTGGCTCATAACACCATGCATGGTTTAGTAAGCAATTTGTAATATAAACACAGCAGATTTGACTTGTAGTTCCATAATTTAGGCAGGGTGGTTCTGTATTATTTTTTAGATTGTAACTATGTAAAAAATCCTACTGTATCATCATTAGAGATTACAACAAATGTAACTTGTCCTTCCCACAAATAATATCAATGTAAGCAAAAAGCATACTTTTTCAGTTGAACATGTCATCTTTCCAAATAGGAGCAATTACTCTCTTCCAGAAAATTTTCTCTATCTCCCACTACAAAAAGGGAAAACAGATTAGAGTTGAATTGGCCACTATTTTGTAAATAGAATGTGAAAAGTACTAACTGTACAGAAAAGGGTTGATAAGTGAATTTCATTAAAATTAAAAATGTCTGTTTATCAAGCCAAGCTACAGGAGGGGGAGAAGAAATAGAAAAACATATTTGACAAAAGACTCATTTCCAGACTAAATAAAGTAATTCTACCCAAAAGAGACTGACTTATTTTATAATTGGGAGAAGATTTGAACAGTTACTTCACAAAAGAAGATACCCAAATAGCCAAAAAACATGAAAATGTACTCAATAGTTTCAATCAACAGGGAAATAGAAATTGAAACAACAATGTGAGATCATCATACAACCACCAGAATGGCTAAATCAACTATTCAACCAGCCAGTCAACCAACAAACATCTGACAATGTCAGTGAATGATGAGGACAACTAATGGAGAGAAGGACAGCCTACAAGCAGAGAATTCTCATACACTGATGGTGGGAGTGTAAATTAGGACAACCACTTTGGGAAACTTTCTGTCAGTATCTACTATGACTAAACACATTCATCCTCCATGAACTTGCTGTTTTAATCCTACATATTCGCCCAATAGAAATACATAAATAAGTTCTTCCAAGGCCATGGTGGTACCAGAACTACTCATGATATGCCTCAAATGAAAATAATCCAAATGACTATCAACAATGGAATAGATAAAATGCAGTATGTTCATTCAACAATTAAAAATAACAGATTGCTGCATACAACTGCATGAAGGGATCTCCAAACATAATGTTGAGCAAAAGAAGCCAGATCACCAAAAGTACATACCATAAATCAATTAATAGAAAGTTCTAGAACAGGTCAAATTAATCCAAGATTAGTCAAAAAAGTGCTTACTTTTGAGGGTTTAATGACTGAGTAAATCAATAAGGGAGATTTCTAGAGAGATAATCATGTTCTATATCTGTGCTTCTCAAATTTCAGTGTGCATATGGATTTCCTTGGAAATCTTGTTGCAATGTAGATTCTGATTCAAAATGTCTCAGTGTGACCTAAGTTTCTTCATTCTAACAGGCTCCTAGGTAATACCAAGACTTCTGGTAAATAGATCACACTCTGAATAGCCAAATTTGATATATTTATCTGAATGGTGGATGCACAGGTTTATTTGTAAAATTTCATCAAACTGTGCTATGTGGACTTTTTGTATATATGTTATACTTCAGTTAAAAGGTCTATATATAAAATAAATCCTTCTTGGAATGGAAACCCAGAGTGAAACTTTTGGCTGCATTTTCTAAGTGACAGAGATAGAACCTGGAAACTGTAGATTTTGATTGAAAGCAACAGACACCAACTTTGAAAAACTTAAATCAACAGGATATCCATTGAAATTGTAGGGAGCATCTTAAAGAACAGGAGGAAAAACCTAAGGACCATGGTTGAAAAGGAAGAGACTCAAGTAGTACTAGTGGGCCCTGGTATCAGGAATTCAACAGACTAGTCTGCACACCACTGTTGGAATAAACAACCTCAAACATTCAGCTATTCTGACCTTCTCTTTACAGTTCAAAAGCCAAGGAGAGCATGCCCACTTTGCCTTACTTAGGGGTACCTGCCCATCCACAAGAGGGGGCAGGGTGACTGATTCACGTACTCTCATCAGACTCCATCTAAAGTGGGTGAACTATTTTCCAGAAGGCATGTTTTGGTGCATGTTTTCAAAAGATGGTTGGACTGATGCTGAGTTGGCAAAGACGGTGATGTGGAGGAGTCAATCAAAAGAAAGATTCATTGGGCTTCCCTGGTGGCGCAGTGGTTGAGAGTCTGCCTGCCGATGCAGGGGACACGGGTTCGTGCCCTGGTCCGGGAAGATCCCACGTGCCGCGGAGGGGCTGGGCCCATGAGCCATGGCCGCTGAGCCTGCGTGTCCGGAGCCTGTGCTCCACAACGGCAGAGGCCACGGCAGTGAGAGGCCCGCGTACCGCAAAAAAATAAAAATAAAAAAAAATAAAAAGAAAGATTCACTGAAGCTACCGAGTTTAATTCTGTGATAACGTGTGTGTATGTGTGTGTGTGTGTGTGTGTGTGTGTGTGTGTGTGTGTGTGTGATGGCAAAGTAGGAGCAGCCTCAAGCCAGCATTTATACAAGACAGTAAAAATGTACGGGATTGATACTCCTTACTTGATTCACTCTGAGGTGTTTTAATACTTACAAGTGCAATTTTGGAAAAAGCTTAGGAAACAAAAACAGCAACACGTAAACATGACCCATACTAAAGACAATAGGAAGTCTTCATTATTTCTACTATCGTTCTAAAGGCAAGTGCTAGATCTGGTGTGAACTTGGATTGCTAATAGGGCTTTTTATTCAGTTCCTCTAGTGGAAGTAGGTTGCTACTAGGGTCGTGTTGAGTTTCTCAAAACTCTTGGGTAATGATGGAATCTAGTTGTTAACCTATGCTGTTAGTCATCCCAGAAGTTATTAATTTGTAATAATGGTCAACTGCCTATTTCCCACCCCTTAGGAAACTCAGAAAAGTGTTTTGGATCCATCTGGGTAGAAAGCACAGCATAGGCATAAGATCATTATCATCCGTGACACATTCAGGTCATGTTTCTTCCACATTTTGTTAGTTTCAATGAACCAGGGACTGCTAATGAATGATTTCCATTAGATAATTTTGTTTTTTCTGTTTCAAGTTTCAAGTTGCCTGTCTGGATTTCATTAGCAGTGCAATGATTTACCCAAGAGGGCTTTGTTTCTTAACTTGATTGGGAAAGAGACATTGGGAAGGTGGCTGTCTTTGTGGGAAAGGAGATTTTTTTTTAACCTTGTAGTGATTGTATATGCGTGTGGAAGAAGTTTGAGGAGTACAGTTTGCATTTGCAGCTGACTTTATCTTCCTCAAACTATGTACAGTCTGTGTAAATTGCTGCATGCATATTTGTCACTCAGATACCAAAGCCATCAGCATTTTATTACTCAAGGTAAATTACTGCTTTGAAAGTAAAAATATTTAAGTAATGTATTGAACGTGTCTGAAATCCTAATAAAAGAGAGGAAATACTGATTTGTGAAGCTAATTTTATTTATCTTTTTGTTTATATATTATTGCTTAATTTGGTTCTTTAGAACTCTACTACTTAGCTCATTTTGTCATGCTCTTTTTCTTCTTTGCTTTATGGTAATGATTTCACAGGTATAACTAGTACAGAACAGAAACAAGTTATTTCATCAGGTTGGTAAAATATGACATAAACATAGTATAAAAAAGTCTTACTTTTTTTCTGGCATCTTCTGAATTGTTTGCTAACCAATGTCACAACTATGTTTTTAAGAGAATTATTTGATGGGATGAAGTGATGCATCTTCCAGTTAACTAGCACCTCCACGTTCTCTCTACTTCTCACATCAGTGGATTCGTCAACTCCCCAGGAGACTGAAACCTTGCTACATGTTATTACTGTCACACTCTAGAATTACCAATCTACGTTTGATGGAACCCAGGTTGTGAAGTTAGTTTTCTTATGTAACCCTAGCATGCTAGGGATCATGGGTCTTTTGTCAAGTTACTGTTCAAGTCTTTTGCCCATTTATTCAATTAGATAAGTTTATCTGTTGTTGAATTGAAAGATATCAAAATGACAAGTAATACATGGAAGGTATTCAATTGCCTCAATTAATGCCCATGAGGGTGAGCAGTCTCAGGGTACTCATGTTGTGGTCACCTTAACTTATTTACTTGGTTACGTCAGTAGCTACAGAACCATCTCAGGGTGAGGATAGTTAGGACTTGTGATTTGACATACTCAGCAAGGACGGCAGAGACTCCAGGGACCCATGGCAGATGGCCTCTTCCAACAAATATAAATCAAGAAAATGTAGAAAACATAAATTATTGTTCATGTATATTTTTAAATTATTTTTTAAATATTTAAAATATCTATAGAATTAATAGAACACAAATGGACTAAGACATAAATAAAACATGTTTAATAAATCTGAACAGTTTTAACTTGTTTTCTTTTAATTAATTACATATTATTAAATATATTTAAAAAATAAAACATTTGCATTTCTGCCAGATAATGTCCATTGTGGTTGCCAAATTTAAAAATAAGTGGTAACACTTTGTGGTAGGCAGAATTCTCTGATGGCCCCTAAGATTCTTGACCCATAGTGCACGTGCCCTTTGTAATCGTTGTCTGCTTAATAGTGGGCAGCCTGGTGAATATGATGGGATATCATTCCCATGATTGTGTTACTTTATACAGAAAAAGAGATTTTATAAATGTAATTAAGGTCCCTAATCAGTTGAACCTGAGTCCCTTCAAAAGGAGTTTATAGTGGGTGGGAGCAGTCTAGATCTAACTGATGACAAGAAGCAGCAGCAGCAATTCTCCTGTTGGCCTAAAAGATATGAGTCACCAAGAGTCCTACATCTACAATGAATTGAATTCTGTCATCAACCAGAATGAGCTTAGAAAAGACCCTGAGCTCCAGATGAGAACGAACTCAGTCATAGCTGACACCTTGATTTCAGCCTTGTTTGACCTGAGCAGAGAACTCAGGTGCACCCTGGCCAGATTTCTGACTTTCAGAACTGAGGTAATAAATGACAATTTTTTTCAGTCACTAACTTTGTGGTTGTTTTTGCTGCAGCAGCAGTAGAAAAATAAAACAACCTTTATGCATATTATAATTAGAAGTGCATATCAAATGTACTGTACTCAAAGCTCTCCTACATTTCCTGTGTAATCCTTTTGACAAGGTACAAAGTAAGGTGGTTATCCACATCTATCTACCATTTCTTACCTATAAAGAGTAATTCAATTCCTACCTATAAGTGTGGATGACCATCCTACTTCACACGCTTTTGAAAAGATTACACAGAAAATATAGGGGAGCTCTGAGTATAGTGCCTGGAACAGGAGAAATGGTCCATAAATGGTCACTCTCCTTATTGAGCCAAGACCTTGTTCATGGCCACAGGCAAAGCAACTCAGAACTTTTATGCACCATGATGGCCTGTTAACTCTCAGTTCTTAGTAACCAGATGAAGAGCAGGCAACCTGTTTGGGCAGCAACTGCTGAATCCTGCAGTCAATAAGTGGTGGCAGCTCATACATCATAACCCTGGACCTCTCCTCCTTGAGAAAGTGCTGGAACAAAAAGAAAAGAAGACTTTGATTATTATTCCTCAGAGTGTCCCTATTTGGCTATTCTCATATGACTAAAGGGTGTTGTAGAAAAAACTTCAAGACAGCTGTAAAGGTAATATTTTGCCATCATATATAATCTTCATTTAATTGTCTGTAACGTTCTCATAGCTAAATAGGATGATGAGCAGGGCAACATTTGGCGGGGAGGGGAGGACATTCTTGGAATTAACTAAGCTTTAGGCTTTTCAACTGAAGAGTGGGAAAAAAATTTCAGTGACAGAAAAACTGTGTTTATTGCACTAGACAAGTGGCTAAAAAATTCTCCGTGGGGGAAAAAAAGAGATGATTTCCACCTAGGGCAGTTCAAGGCAATAGGATTATATATTTTTTTGTTATGAGCTACTTTTGCCCATGGATGTGAAAAAAAATAGTACATATCCCCCTCTGGCTTACTGTTTTGTAAGAATCATTGGTTTCTGAAAATACCCGTCCCCACAAGTGAAGGAGGATGAGGATGATTTGTAGTATATTTTGCACATAAGTCCTGCTTGTAAGACTGTTAAAGACATCAGACTCCGGGAGATGAAAGGAAGATTTTGATTTATCTAAATACTTTTAGAATTTCTTAGCCTCTAGTATTCCAAACATTAGAGAAGTCTTTGAATTATTATTTTTTTCTCTTCAGGCACGTGAAGAAAGGAATGGAGGTGAGGAGAGATCATTCTGATGGAGTAAGAGTTGGCTTTTCAGTCTGTGTCATGATTATATTGTATTTCAAACATTTAGAAATTTTAGAAACATTCGTAAATGCATAAACCTTTCCAGAATTCTCCCACTACTAGTATGTTTGTCAATTATATAACTTAGAAAAAGGGCACCTGTCTCATTGCCCACACATACTAGGGACATTGATAAATAAACGCTATTTTGCTCTAAATAGTGTCACTTTTTTCACATCTGGATCTTGTTTCCTTGATCTATGCAGAAAGAAAGCATTTCTTATTGAAGTAACCAATCCATGAACTTTGCCATTCTTTTATCCTAACTATACTGAAGTATATGATATATATCTAGTCAATATCCCCCTCTACACATAGGCATGAATATTCTGTGTTTTCTGTGAGCTTGTATGTATATGTAAGAAGATAGCAACATATATCTGGAAGCACATGAGAAGGGTTAACTGCCCTCCCACACTCTGTTTTTTTCCATGCTCTAAGCTTCAAGACAAATATCTCCTTGTTTTTCATCTTTAATATCCAATTCCAAGCTCACTAGGGAAGAGAGAATAGGATGCCACAAAACTCACTTTGTCTCAGATAGAACTATAACACAAACAAGACATACAGCAAACTTTTCATGCTTCATTTTTTTCTTCATACTTCAGAAGACACCTGCCCTGGGGGCTTGCGGTTAATGGGCTGCAGAAGGCTCAGGTCATCGTTCAAATTCAGTAGTCCCCATGTGATGTCCAGTCTGAGATCAGTGATTCCAGAATACTTCACTTGTCTGAGTCTGCTTACCATGCAGCTTTTTTCAGGACTTGAAAGTCTTCTTACCACCCCCTCCCTGCCTCCTGCCTCCAATGCCTTTTAAGATAGAAAGAAAGAGTGACCCTTGTGGGTTAGACAATCCTACATCAAGGTGAATTCTTGATAACCAGCTCTGTTCTCCCTTATACCTTGTAAACATGCTAATTAAGAGCTTGATTTTGAAGATCAAGGGAGAAAGAATCACGAAACCAGGGCCAGCAATGTCAAACATAACTCTTCCCACTTACTGCCTGAATTTTTTGCTGGCTTGCTTCTAAGAGTTCACCAAAGGGAGAGCGTCATGATCTGTAATCTCTCAATATCTACATTTTAAAAATTGTCTTCAATAACAAAAGCAGACACCACAGACACCATTTGTATCACAGAAACTCCAAAGCATGACTTCTCCTCTCTACCCAGAACATTTTAGCACCATCATAACCACAAGACACGAAATGCTGTCTCACTCTTTCAACACAATGGGATTCTCACGGAGAGTCTCCTTAGGAAAAGTTTGCCTCTTTTCCACTTTTTCCAAGATGTATACGATGAAAATACACAGTTCTTGGTAGATGACCTCAGGCTCACATACCTCTGTACTTGGGCATAAAGCCAACTTTCCATATTCACACCAGGGCCCATCTTGACAGCCCTCACAAAGTATGTACAATGAGCTGTTAAGTTCCTACTTCCCAGGCAGCTACAGGTGTTAGCAGAACAGATTTTCCTGGATTTCAAAAGTAGCACTAAAAACAATCCATAAATTGCCCATTTAGAAAAATCTATGAATTTTACACATTTATTTCTATATTCATTTTTTTTTAAAATCAGGATCAGGATATGACCAAGTGAAATTAAATGACCAAGGTCAAGGGGGGAAGAGACAAGTGCTGTAGGTTCTCACGTATTTAATAACATCGAAGAGTTAATTTGTCCCTGAGTTTTCTATTGGCCAGGAAAAAGGAAACAAGAGAGGGCAGTTAATGGTTCTCAACATGAATGTGTCTCAGAATCCCTTGGAGCACTGTTAAATAATGAGATTCCTGATACCTTCCCTGAGACTTGCTCAACCAGCATCTCCAGGAGGGAATCCAACATGTCTGTGTTTTTTTCTAAGCATCCCCAGGTGAACCTAATATTCAGCCCATTCTAGAAATTACTGGGCTAAATGACTTGCTTGTTTTTTCATAAAGAAATATGATATCAATTCTTAAAAAGAAGCAGAATATTCTGGAATTTAGATCTCCTTTATGATGACTCACCTGACTCATTTCATATAGCCTGAAGCGATATAGGGCAAGATCTATTCAACAATATGTTTAATATGGTAAGTTTCATAAAATATGTTTTCAGATCATATTTTTACTTATTTGATACATTGTATTTACACTTCCACATTAAAATATGCCTCTAATGTATAAGTTACATTTCTAACAACAAAAATTGATCTGAAGTTGAGCTAATTAAACCAAAGTATGAATGAGAAAAATAACTTTACAAGCATAACAGCAATAAGATTTAGAAGCATGCATAGAGTGTGCAGATTTTCTGAATGAAGACTGTTTTCAGGAAAATCTCAATACTTTTCAGATTCCAAAGAACTGTCCCATTTATATATTTGTTGTTCGTAGAGAAAAAAATCCTAAGGGGTCAGTTTTTAAAGGCCTTTTCATAAGGGCAAATTCCATAATTCTTGTGATTATACACACTATTACAGCAGTAAAACATGGATACAGTAAGACATAAAATAGCAGAAGGGCTCATATTCTTTCCTTCAGAGTATTTTCTCCCACCAAATCCTCCCTCCCAAAGGCAACCATGTTTATCATGGTCTGTTCTTAGCCCTTCTAGTGTGACCTCCACAACTGAAACAGATGTTCATAGAAATGTTTGGCTTGTCAATTTCAGACATTAATGATTGACTTTCACTAGGAGAGAAGATACAACCTATTTAAAATATCTCAATTCCCTACCCCATCAACATTTGAAAGGTAGATAAAAAATACTATTTTTAGTTCTTTTATTTGTTATTTTATAATACAAAATGATATTCCTTAAAAGTCTGTTTCTTGTTTTATTATTGGTTGAGGCATCTTTTTGCTCCCCTCTGTATAACATGGGGATTTTGAAGCCCCTAACTTTCCCTTCTATGTTCCTCCCCACAGGCATCACTCCTTTCCCCTTTCACATTTCAGCACAGATAAATAACTTCTAGACTATATGAAAACTATTTAAGTGTTGTCTATAGCTTAATTCTAAGTTTTAAAAACCTAATACATTATGACTCTATACATACATTATGACTGTAGAAATATTGTCCATTGCAGAACCAATAGGGTGCTACAGTTACATTTTCTTTACAAACTCAGTTTGAATGAGAGTGAAGAATGTCTCTGATTCCAGGTTGAATATGTTCTTTTTGCTTCAATCTCTTCTGAGTACCATGTTCATAATCATGCCATTTTAGGGTTTGCTTCATAATTGTCCCAAGATATTCTTTGTACAACCTTGTTTGACATTGTTAAGTATCTAATTACATCTTTTTTATGTTTTTAAAAGATGCCTCTTCACCTTCTCATTTATAACTTCCATTTTTGTATGCTTTATATTTATTACTTAGGATTCATTCTTTTCTGTATCCAGGGACACACTGATTTCCTATTTTTTGTCCAGTCACTTTTCTTTTCTTTTCTTTTAGACCTGTCTAAAAGGAAATTATATCTAGTTAATTCTCCTGGGATCTTGCCACCATTTCTTCTATCACGTCATCCTCTTTTTTGACATTCACTCTCATTTTCTGAAGTATATGAAGTAATACCATCAAGGATACATAGAAAATAATTTTTTTAAATCTGAAAAAATATCTATGCTTGCTAAATCTTCTGTTTTATATAAAGTTGAGAGTCTGAATGAAATGGATAGTTTTTAATAAAAAATATGATACTAAATTTTTTCTTGCAAATACAGAGCATTTCATCCATTAGCAACAAAGGATATTGACAGATGTATTAAAGTAATATTGCCTGGTAAACCCCAGCATCCAAATCGTTTCATAGGTAGAGTCTTTAAATCATTCAAGGACAAAACAATTCTGATGCTCTTAACTAATCCGGATCCCGGGAAAAAAAGGAAACTTGCAAATTATTTTTACAGACCCAACATAACATTAACATCCTAAACTTACAAACCACAAAACTAGAAATAGATATATTTTACTTTTGAATATTGATGCAATATCTTAAATTATTAGCAAATAAAATTCAACTGGGCATTAAAGAATAAAATATTCTAACCAAGTGGAGTTTATTCATAATGACTTCAAAATAGAAAATCTATTCATAAAATACATCATATCCAAGGTCAAAGGAGAACATTATTTACAAATATCTCAATGAATGTGGGAAAAAATTCGACTGCATTTAATATCCATATTTATTTTAATGAAATAGGAATGAATTATATAATATTATATATAAAGAAATAAATTTAACTTCATATATAAATAAAGGAAGCACATTATATGTATCTGTATGTCAATAGAACTAGGCAAATGAAAGAAAGAACAGATAAATACAATGGGAATATGAAAAGAAAATTATAGTTATTTTCATATGATATAAACCTAGAAATCTTAGGGAAATCATCAGAAATCAATACAAACAAGTGGTCAGTTACAAAATTAACAATAAAAATGATATTTTTTCTATATAGAAGTCAATATTGAAAATATAATGGAAGGGAACAAATGGTCTAAAGCTGGAGTCAGAAGAGTCAAGTGGTCAATATTTTAAGCTTTGCAGGTCATATGGTCTCTTTTGCAACAACTCAACCTTAAGCAACCATGGATGGTATGTAAATGAATGGGTGTGACTGTGTTCCATTAAGCTTTATTTAAGCAAAAATTAAACAGGCAACATCTGGTCTAAAATAACAAATGCCTAAGCACCTTAACAAGAAACATTAATTACTATTTAAAGAAAACTAAAACTCTACTAAGACAAAAAAGAAAGTCACTTTGTGCTCCTTTACAGTAAGATTCAATACTGTAATGATGTCAGTTTTCCCAAATTCATTTGTAAATTTGATATAATTCATTTAAAATATCAACTGAAGTTCATCTAGAGCCCAATAGAGAAATAAAGAAAGGATAGGAAAGGGCAAATTAACAAAAAAGAACCATATACATAAAAAAAAATCTTGGTGGAAGTATAAATCAATGTGACCTGCTTGGAAGGCAGTTTTGTGACATCTGTCAAATTTGTAAAAGCACAATCCTTCTGATTCAATAATTCTCTGTTAGAAATTCACCCTATTGATGTGTCTGCAGATGTTACCGAGAGCTGTACTGTTTGTACTGTTCTACTCCTTTAACCATGTTCACATCTTACTTTGTTTATATTGTTACTATGGTCCCAGTCATGTAGGCAGGCTGTTAAAATATATTTTATTTATTTTTATACTCGTTTCTCTATTTTTTAAAGCCTTAGTAAATGTTTTGTTTTGTTCTAATACCCAAGAGAACATCAGCATACTCTGGAAATGGTTTGAAAGCTGAAATTATAATCTGGCTACTAGAACTATGTTGCCCAATTGTGTACTATTGGCACTGGTGTACTCTACCCCACCCCCACCACCACATTAATACATGTTCCAATGGTAAAAAATGGTTCCACTTTAGATTAAGTTTGGGAATGTGCATTATCAAAATGTATTTAATAAGAAAACATTTTTCTTTTCCCGTCATGAAGAGTTTGGTGAAATATAATCTTAGAGAAATTAAAATAAATTATACCAGGGTTCCTTGGGAGGATGGCTCTGAACTATATGTAGTATAGTTGTTTAATTGTTAATATTATTATTGTTATTTAAGTGTCCTTGGCGGCCAAAATTGAATAGATGTACATGATAGCCTGTTCACTTTTTTTGTCTTTACAAAAGCTGGGAGGTGGTGAGAAAAGGTGTTTCTGACATTAGCAATTCTCAAATGCCGTGTTATATACCTCTGTACATTTTCCCACGAACTAAAGAAGAAGAAAAAAAAAGATACTAGTTCTAAAGGGCAGAAAACCATAAGAGTTGATTAGAGCCAGGAAAAACAATCGCTCTTTTGTGTAGACACCGTCTCCACAGCCTAGAAATGCACAGTTTGTCAGAAAAAAAGAAAAGAAAAAAATTTTTTTTTCTTCTGCAAACAGATTCAAATATTTGCCTTCTATCTGCCTGGCGTAATGAGGAAATGAAAAAAAATGGCATGTCTTTTATAGCAAATCTCAGCGTTTCTGTGTTAGGACTTGTGCGGCAGTACGTGGGGATTGTGGGGTGCCGTAGAGGACCTTGCACGGTGAGCGCCGGCTCAGAGTGAAGAGGCTGCACATTCTGACTTTCATAGCCTTACCCTCGCTGCTCTGCCTTTGACAGATCACCTCTCTTCCTAGTTCTTCTTCGGCCCTCCGTCCCCGCCCGCCCCCAGCTTTATTTTTTGTTTTCATAGTCTCTGAAAATGCAATGGAGAATAAAAATGTGGTGAGACCTGCCACCAGCACCTATGCCCTCCAGTTCTAAACTGACAAAAATGTCAAGAAAGTGACAGTAAAATATGCGAAGAAAAAGCCCTGCAAACAGGAATAGACCCCAGACTGTTTGGCGCTTTCACCACACTGTGTCATGGTTTTCTAACAGAAATAGCAGTTGTGGGATTTATTATCTCTAACATCACTTGTTAAATTTTACACTATGCAAATGATATATAAAGAGTACCAAAGAAAAGCTACAGAAGATGGAATAAGCAAATGGACAGATGGACTCCACAGAGAGCTAATGGAGGGACCTTTGCCACCATCAGTGGAAGTATTGTTCCACCTCTGCAGATGTATAATAGCGTGAAGGGGGCAGGTAAGGAGAGCCAGCTCTGTCTAAGCTAGTCCAGTAATACGATTGAAAAGTTGAAATATACATCTATTTAATTGGACAACCCCTGTCAGATAACCTAGTTAATTTCCCTGAACACTTTCAGCATTTATTCAGTATGATTCTAAATGGTCCCAAGCACATAGTCTTCCTGAAATGAAAGAGAACTTTTGAGAAGTTGTGAATAATAACTGTCACTGTTTTCTGAGCTCCTGATGGAGGCTGGGTATTTCAGGAATCATCCAAGTAATCTGTACAACTGTCTTACAAGTTATGTTTTTGTTTTGTTTTTGTTTTTTCCTCATTTGAGAAAGGAGGAAACTGAGGCTTAGGAGAGAGGAATTTTCTCAAAATCATAGAGTTGTTAGTTGACAAAACTTGGATTTAAATCTACAATTGTATGATCCCAGATGGCTGTCTTGACTCAATGTTCCCTCCATGAGAGAAAACAGTTTATTCAAATTCATTAATAAATAAGCTTATAAGCCATTATTTTAAATAGTGAACACAACTTGGGGCATGCTATAAGAAAGAGTTGTAGATATTTTGTATTTAGAAATTTAAAATTGCATTAACCCTTTCCCTTCTAAAATAAATTGAAAAGCTCCGTAAATGCTCTTTATTTCTTTATCTTTTAACCGACTGAGAAACCAAGGCATTTAAGAATGAAATGTCCTGTTTGGTTTACATTAATAACCACTGCACTCTTGTAAAAGCAGGAAGAAGCTTTCTTATAAAATGACTTCATCAAAGCAGAATTGTGTTATTCCCTTAAGACATCAGATATCATGGATATGTTTATAACCGATGATTTTAAAGTGCAGTTGAAGTGCCATACTTAGATTGGGGTATGTACAACTTAATTGCATGTAAAATGGGCATCTCATGTCCTTAAAAAAAGAGAAAGAAAAAAACAGAAGAAGAAAAACAAAGGAAAAA
Source organism: Grampus griseus (assembly GCF_964374135.1). Lineage (NCBI taxonomy): Eukaryota > Metazoa > Chordata > Mammalia > Artiodactyla > Delphinidae > Grampus > Grampus griseus. The sequence continues at coordinate 131,211,062 of NC_139018.1, forward strand.
AGAAGAGGAGCAAGTGAGAAAGCACATAGGACTCAATTGCCCTTGAAATTTGCACACAACATTTGCCACAGACAATTAATCTGCACACAGAAGAAGGGGAGGCCCCTGTAATCTTACGTGACTTATTCAAGGCACCCAGCAGGTGACTGGCAAAGCCAGGAATAAAACCCAGGGTGTGTGGTTCCCTCTCCTCTCTCTGGACAGGCGGTGGGACCATCTACACACCTCCACTCCAATCACAGCTGTAAAGAGAGCCATAAAACTGCCATTGGAATCCAAATGTCATATCAGTGGAAATATCTTAGCCAATAACGACTCCAATGATAACCCCTTAATGTTCAAATAGATCCCTGTGGACAGGAGAGACACAGCCTTTCCTTCAAGATGGCCAGCAGGGGCTTGGTTCAAAGCCAGAACACGCTAGTGTCCATAAGCCCCCATCTCTCATGGCACTCTTCCATAAATTTTATTACTTTAAAAGCAGAGTGTGAGGAAGAAAGAATAACAGCTTTAATTCAATTTACATATGAATAGAAGAATATGTGCAGGTATTGGAAATTAACTTCTACTTAAAATATGAGCCGCAGAACAAAGACAGCCTGATTAGGAATTTTTGTATGAGATGACAATGCTCTCATTTACCTTAGCTGTAGTTCAAAGTGTTCTCAACAGGCTGTGACCACTTCCCGGAACTTTTCAAAACATTATTTTCAGCAATTCTTCTTTTTTCCTCATTTAAATTATTCCAGTTTATATTTTATGCAGATAGAAGGTATGTAGTTATTTTGAGTAAGAGATACAAATGTAAATAACTTATTTTGGAGTTAAGCCTCTTCCATCTTAATCTGGGCCATCAGTTGGTGGTAAACTGAAACAGTATTTTTAACCAGATGTAATGAATATAACCACATATGTTATTTATATTGGTCACATCTTATCCCACTGAAAGGTCTGTTTTGAAAACAAAAAAACAAAACAGAGGAAGGTCTTGCTGTATATCTTACCTTAGAGGAAATTAATATATTTGTATTTCTGCCTACCCAGAACTCTAAACCCCTGTGTTTTTCGCTAGAAATAGGAAAATTTATAGTGAGAAACATTTTGAATTCCCATTTTCTGTTTGTACCAGACACTAAATATAAATAGTGGAAAATTGATTTGCAATTAGTACATTGAAGAAGTCCTATTGTATACAAGAGCTTCCCACATCATTTACCAATCTCAACATTGTTTTGGTCAAAATCTTGTGTACCTGATTTTGATCTTTAGTCTAATTGTAAGTTTACCAGTTCATTTCTTTCTTCACTATTTTTCTTTTCAAAATTCACAGTCATTAGAGAATCTGTGTTTCCTATATCAAATGCTAGTGTTGAAGTTGGTAACTTTCTGGAAATGAAGATGTCTTTCAGAGGTCTTTTTCCTCTAAAACTGTGTTTATAATTTTCATAAAGCAAGAGAAGCATTCTACTCTTTCAACACATAACTAGTACATTACGTGGTCTTAACTGAATTTCACTAATCCTTTGAAAACAAGTCTTAGAAAACACTTCCCTTTTTTCTTGTAGTCAGTTCTTTATTTTCCTTGGTAGTTTGTGCATGGTATGATTTAAGTGGAAATTGAAAACCATACGCATTAGATTTTTAATCATAAGCATATATTTACACAGGCCTATAGGAGAACTAAAGGAAAAGTGAAATGGCCAAGAGAAAAATAAAAATAAAATCTAATTTTCCTACGGGCTGTGTTTCCTTAAATAGTATTAACTAACCAGAGATACCATTATTTTAAGTTGACCTGACAAACTATTTAGAAGTTAACAACACAACTTTGACTTTATATAGACTGAGTCTTTGACTCTGCCACCTGTTAACCACGTGATTTTGTGGAAGGTCAATTTCTCCATACTGTAGTTTCCTCTTATATTAAATGTAGATATGTATAGTACTAATTTCTAGGTTTGTATGAGCAAGTGAAGTATTTAGAACCATAGAGTAGGATCTCGTTATGTGTCATATTCCAATGTTGTTATTAATAGTAGTAGTACTAATAATAGTAATAGAGATGCTCAACCTTAGACACACACACTCAGAAGCACTGAAAATAAGCTTCCAAAAAACTAGCCCAGTACAATCTGTCCTGGCTATCCAGGCTATAGCACAGATTAGTGAGTAGGTGCCCTGTACTTTTGTCTCTTCTGTAATTCTCTTATCTTTCCTAACATGACCTATTTAACACTCTTTCACGAATGTCTTTTCTGCTTAATTTAATCAGGGTCAATTTCTGTTGTTTGCAATCCAAGAGACCTGATGTTCCAGATGAGACAACTTAGATATTCTGTTTCTCTCTCTGAAATCACCATGTTCCTCATATAAAGTTGATTCATAATATATTGTTACTTCAGTGACAGAATACTACTCTGAAATAGTTAATACAACTTCCAGTGCATAGCTTGCAGTCTCTAGAAAAATATGTTTCTGCATTTGCATGGTAGTGCCTTCTGGTCAACTCAGTCCAATGACCAGTTAAGTTGGTGGAACAAAATCAACTAAATTGGATGTTCATCTGCCTTGATCTTTCATGTCAGTCTAAAAGTATGATCCCATGCAACGTTTTGGTCACAGCTGTGCAGAGCCATGTCTCAGCACTGAATCTGCATGGATTATAGAGAAAATTATAGAGCTAGTATTTTAACATGACTTAAAAAAATATTTTTATCTTTAATCTTAACAACCTGGAGTTTAAAATAGTAGGAGACTAAAGTATTTAGAGTTTATATCATTATTACTTAAGCTTAAAATTATCTAAGGAATGTACATTAATGGGGGAAATAAGGCTTTGAATATTTATTTGAAAATCTGGATTGAAATCCCAATTCTGTCACATGGTAACAGAACCACTTCCATTGAAGTAGGTGATATCCTCCAAACAAGTTTTTTCATCTGCAGAGAGGTCTTGGCTTAGGTATCCCATAGGCTATAATGAGCATCAACTGAAAATAGATATCAAGTAGTGTTTACTGAATAAATGAATAAACATTGGACATGAATATAGTATTTTGTAAATTGGAAAGCCCTATACAAACTATAATAAAGCTACTCTGCCCAGCAATTCTATTACCCTTTTCTAGTGAGTCTGTTTTCCCATTCTCAAGATTAATGTTCTCTCTTCTCCCATACAGTCCCCTTTCCCTTTTTTGTACCCCTGTTGTCTCCCATTTTCAAAAGCTAAAGGTCTTGCTTCATACTACATTGAGAAAATACTTGTATTGGCCAAGAAGTTCATTCAGGTTTTCATCAGATGTTATGGAAGAACCCAAACAAACTTTTTGGCCAACCCAATATAAGCCAATATACAGTTCCACAAATTCAAAATGTTACTTTCATCTGTACCCATCTATACCTTTTCATATCCTATTAGAAATGAAGAAATCTTTCATACATGAAAGACTACAACATTTGCTTGTGCTATCCATCCCATCTCCTCTTGCCTTCAGATGGCACCTGATCCTTTGACTATTTCTTACCTAGAATGATGACTCTCTTTGCTTCCTACCCCTACGTCTGTGCTTTCTCTGTTTTCTTTAAAGGCTCATTTTCTCTATTGGTAAAATGCTGGCATTCCTCAGGCTCAGTTCTAGCCATTTTCTTTTCTTTCTCTAAATTCTCTCTGAATGATCTCTGTTATTGTTGTGGTTTCAAAGATCATCTGTACCTTTCAGGATAGTAGTCTCAGCTGAGCTTCAGACCTATAGACTTAAATTCCTTCTTGACATTCAAAATGTACCCCGCCAATACACACACACACAAATCTATTTCTCTCATTTTCTGAGTTTCTGTAAAATCATCTTCATTCACCACTTCTGACAACTTTCTCACCCCATATATCATCAATTACTGTTCTTTCTCCCTCAAAAACAGGTCACAAGTTTGTCCGTTTGTCTCCATCTCCACTACTTTCCCTGAATTCAAGCCACCCATGTCTCATTCTTAGATTAACACAAATAATAGTGAACCTATCTCTCTCCTTGTTCCAAATATTGGCCTCTTCCAATCTATTCTTCACGTATCAGCCCAAGTAATATTTTAATAGCCTCTTCCTCTACTTAGAATAAGATCAGAACTATTTACCTACCATAATCTTCAAAGCTTTGATTAATCTGGCAGGATTTTGTTCTTTCACCCATCCTTGGCCACTCTTTCCTTTGCCTATCACGTTCCATCAATGACTTTTTCAACCCTTGAGGGCACCAAGGACTTTCTCACTTTAGGAACTTTGTATGAGCTATTCCCTATGCCTGGAGAACACATTCCTTTAATATTTGCTTGGCTCAGTCCTTATTTCCATTGTATCTCAGCTTAAATATGTTTACCACCTCACGTAAAACTACACCTTTACCCTTCCTTTAAATAGAACTATCCCAATATTTTTCATAGCACTTATCAAAACTCATAATTATATTTTTATTTATATTTTATTTTATATTTTATTTATATTTTCCATCTTCCCAAAAAGACTGTAAGCAAAAAGAAGTTATGTTTCAGACCCATTTTATTCTCCAGTGTATAGTGTGGCACAATACTGTCCCCAGCATATAGTCATTCATTCATTCACTCAACAAATAATGGTCAGCTTCTATTAATAGTCAACTTCTAATGCCAACCTTTTTTTTTCTTCTTTGTGCCAGAAATGCTAGAATTTGTTTATGGCTCCATGTTTCAACCATTTTGAGTACATGTGATAAGGATTTCTTTTGAAGATAAGATTTAGCAATTATATTAAAGATATTTTTCTGTATATATCTCATTTAAGGGCACTTAAATATTCCCATAACATTATTTTTTAACGCCCTAGGTTGTATAAAAAGTGTAAGTGGACTCTTTGAAAAGAATGAATCTTCTAAGCTTATCAAATTATTTATTTCATCAATGAACAGAGTTAACCATGCCAGAAATTTGAAATGTGAATATTTTTCAGATGTTCTTTTATCTTTTTAGCCTGCTACCCAGTTTGTCATTTCAAGATAGATGTCCTAACTCTACTGATGAAAGAGAACTTGCCTAGGCTGTAAACTCAATGAGCCATTAAATAGGTGACAATAATCTTGATAGAAGTTTGGAATATTTAATTAGTGCAAATAGTACTCTTAGCCAGGGCTCAATTACTTCCATGGATACTCCCCAAAATATCAACCAACTATTTTGCATGTCCATGAAATGCTTTGGAAGACATTTAAGACTGAAAAAGGAGATAATATTTCATCTGTTAATTGACTTTGACATGCTTGTGCATGTCCAGTAATAAAGTTTCAAAGTGAATTCAGTTTAGATCCTTGAGATATTTTAAAGGTGACATTGTTATCCTTAAGGTTACATGAAAGTAACTGAGAGGCTATGAAAACCTCTAGGCTAGAGAAGGGAAGTATATCATCTGGTATACCCAATGCTATCATTTTTTTTTACACATTATATGCACTGGCCAAACACCAATAGAATAAAGAAAGGAAACAAGAAAATTATAATCTTGTAAATCATAATCATGATTGAAAAAATAACTCTTCAGAGTTGGTCTTTCAGAACAAGAACAAACAGCTTAAAGGGATAATACAGTGGAGAGGAGGTAATAAGAAAGAGGGAGAAATGGGGAGGAGGGAGTGGATGCCTTAAGTAAGGGAACATATGGACACTTGACTTATTTTTAAAAGACATGACTCAGTATCCTGTTAGTTTATTTGATAGGAAAAACATGTTATGGTCTCAAGAGGTGGGGCTTCTAAATTGGTTACATCATTCCTTTTCTTTATCAAGGTAAGAAAACAATAAGGAAATATTTGCTCTTCCAAATAGGCTCATGTTTTAGACAAAATGGAAATTTAGTTAGATGTTTTACAAAAACGATGTCACCCAGATTTCCTTACCTAAGCAGTCCTGAGATTATAATCCTGACCCACATGGGTGTGAGAAGTAGGCTAAATGCTTGTTCTCTGGGTTATGCAGCCTGATAACCAGCCTGTTCATCAGTGCCTCTCTTCAGTGCTTATAGCCTGTTCTGGGGAAAAATTCTGGACAAGAGACTATTATAGAGATCCATAGATGAAATTTTGTATTGTAAAGTAAAAATAATGTCAGTAGGAGTCGAGTAGCCATCAAAAAATATTCCATCCTTCAGGAGGACTTGCCCTTCCTATTGAGTGTGTTGGCATTTCTTAGTTGGCTTAGTTCTATCATCTATTGACAATGGATTGATTCTTATAAAATGTGACATTAAGCCAATAATTTATTTTTTTGTTAGTCATTAGTTGATTTATTAAGTATTCATTTTTGAATGCTTAATATGAACCAGGCACTCTGCTTGACTCTGGAGGTACAAGGATGACTCAGCATCAACTAGCCTAGTCTAGTTTTAGGAATAAATATGCAATAACTATAATACAAGGAAATGTTATTGATGCTGAGATAAAGTTTGTATCAGATTCTGTGTGAGCACAGAGAAAGTTTAAAATCTATCTGGAGATAAATGAACAAAAATCCTCCTAGACACTTTTTGGAAGTAGAGCTTGTAATGGGACAGTAAACATCTCTTCAGACAATGGACTCAAAGTTTCATTAAACTGTTCTATGGCAGGGGAAGTACCCAAATTTTAGTGTCTTTTTCAGTTTTAATTTTTTATAATAACTGTTAGTCATAATGGATGACTATATAGTCAGTTCACTTGTAAAATCAATGAAGTCTGGAGTTTCCTTATGAGAAAAATTTAAACTATTATTCATTTTTTTAAAAAAAAGCATAGGAATATTTAAGCTTTTTATCGCTTTATAAATTAGTAGTCACATTTTTCTAAGGATATGTCCGTCTTGTCTAAGTTTTCAAAGCTGTTAGCATATTGATAGTTGATAGTGTTTGCTTTTCTTGTAAAAGACTTATTGAGATATAATTCACATCTCATAAAACTCACCATTTTAAGAGTACAATTCAATTATATTTAGTATATTAACAGAGTTGTCCAACAATCACCATAAACTAATTTTAGAACAGTTCCATACCCCTCAAAAGAAACCCTAAACTCAGTTGTCAATCCCCATTGCCCCCCATCCCCCAGCACTAGGCAGTCATGAATATAAAATTTATATCCAGAAATTTGTCGATTTTGGACATTTTGTATAAACAGAATCCTACAATATGTTGTCTTTCATTACTGACTTCTTAGCATTTTTTTCAGACTTATTCACATTGTAGAATTCATCAGTCTTTATTCCTTTTTATAGCTTAATGATATTACATTGTTTGGATATACCACATTTTTTTACCCTTTCACCAGTTGATAGATGTGTGTATTATTTCCACCTTTTGGCTGTTGTGAATATTTGTGTAGAAGATTTTGTGTGGACATATGTTTTAATTTCTTTTGGGTATGTATCTAGGAGTGGAATTGCAAGGACATATGCTAATTCTACATTTAACTTTGTGAAGAGCTGCTAGACTATTTTCCAAAGTCACTGTGCCATGTTATATTAGCACCATCAGTGAATAAGCGTTTTGATTTCTCCAGATCCTCACCAACACTTGCTATTATCTGCATTTTTTATTATATCTATTCTGTGTGTATAAAGTGATATCTCACTGTGGTTTTGATTTTCATTTCCTTTACTGAGGTTGAGTATTCTTTCATGTGTTGATTGGAAATTTGTATCTTTTTTAGAGAATTGTCAATTCAGATCATTTACTCATTTTTTGATCTTTTTATTATTGAGTTATAAGAGTTCTTTATATATTCTAGATACACATCCTTAGATATATGATTTAAAAATACTCCCTTACATTGATGGATTGTATTTTCACTTTCTTGATGGTGTCCTTTGAAGCACAAGTTTAATTTGATAAAATGTAATTTGTTATTTGTGTTCATACTTTTGGTATCATATCTAAGAAATCATATCTTGACAAATCTAAGATCACGAAGATTTACCCTATGCTTTCTTCTAAGAGCTTTATATTTTCAGCACTTAGATTCAGATCTTTGTTCCATTTGGAGTGAATTTCTGTATGATGTGAGATAGGGATCCAACTTCACCTTTTGGCCTATGTGTAGATGGTTGTCACCACACAATTTGTTGAAAAGACCATCCTCTGCATTGGACTGTCTAGGCAATTATCAGAAATCAATTGACTGTAAATATTGTTTTATTTTGGGGTTTTCAATTCTATTCCATAGGTTTATATGTCTCTTCTTATGCCACTGACACCCAGATGTGATTCCTACTGCTTTGAAGTAATTTTTGAAATTGGAAATATGAATTCTACAACTTAATTCTTTTTCAAGATTGTTTCAGCTACTTTGTGTCCTTTGAGTTTTCATATGAATTTTAGAATTATTTTATCAATTTCTGCAAATAAGCCAGGTGGGATTCTGATAGAGACTGCACTGAATCTGTAAATCAGCTTGGGGAGTAGTGCTATCTTAACAATATTAAGTTACTGGATCTATGAACATGGGATGTCTTTCAATTTATTCAGGTATACTTTAATTTCTTTCAACAATGTTTTGCATTTTGTACTTATTTCATAGTAAAAGTTTTGTATTTCATAGTAAAAGTTTTGTATTTATTACATTTATTCTTAAGTAATTTTTGTTTTATTATAAGTGAAATCATTTAATTAATTTTATTTTTGGATAATACATTGCAGGTGAATAAACTTACTATTTATTTTTGTAAACTGACCTTTTGTCCTGCCAAATTGCTGAACTCATTTATTAGTGTAATAAGCTTTTTGGCAGATTCCTTTGTATTTTCTATATACAAGATCACGTCATCTGCAAATAGTTTTAATTCCACATTTCCATTCTGTATTTCTTTTATTGGATTTTCTTTCTTAATTACCCTTGCTAGAACTTCCAGTATGATGTTGAATATGTGTGGTGAAAGTGGGTATCCTTGTCTTTTTCCTATTCTTAAGGGGAAGTATTCAGTCTTTAATCATTAAGTATAATATCAGCTCTCGGAATTATGCACATTGCCTTTAACCGGATGAGAAAGTTCCCTTCTATTCCTACTTTGCTAAATGTTTTTATCATGAAAGAGTGTTGGAATTTGTCGAATGTTTTCTCTGAATCTATTATATATCTTTAAAAAATTATTTTGACATGATGTATTTACATCAATTGATTTTCAGATGTTAGATCAATCTTGTATTACAAGGGTAAAGCACATTTAGTCATGGTGTATAAACCTTTTCATATGTTCCTGGATTCATTTGCTAGTATTTTGTTGAGAATTTTTGCATCTATACTCATGAGAGAGACAACTCTAGTTTTCTTTTCTTGTAATTTCTTCATAATCACAGTTTTACCAATGAGGGCATTACTAGCCTAATGTAATGAGTTAGAAATTTTTCCCTCCCTTTATATTTTTTAGAAGCATTTGCAAAGGATTGGAATTAATGATTAAGGATTCTTTGGTAGAATTCACCAGTGAAACCATCTGGATCTGGGTTTTTCTTAGTAGGAAGTTTATTGACTACTAATTCAATTTCATAATTTTTTTTTTTTTTCGGTACACAGGCCTCTCACTGTTGTGGCCTCTCCCATTGTGGAGCACAGGCTCCGGACGCACAGGCTCAGCAGCCATGGCTCACAGACCTAGCTGCTCCGTGGCATGTGGGATCTTCCCGGACCGGGGCACGAACCCATGTCTCCTGCATCGGCAGGGGGACTCTCAACCACTGAGCCACCAGAGAAGCCCAATTTCTTAAATTTTTATAGATCCATCATATTTTCCATTACTCCTTGAGTCACTTTCAGGCTGTGTCTTCCTAGGAATTGTACATTTTTATCTAAATCGTCCAATTTATTGGCATACAATTGTTCATAGTATTCCCTCATAATCCTTTGTATTTCTGTTAGTTTCATAGTAATCCCCCCTCTCTCAATTATGATTTTATTAATTTGAAACTTCTCTGTTTCTTTCTTGCTAGTGTAATTAAAAGTTTGTCCATTTTATTTTCATTTTGTTGATCTTTCCAAAGCACTAATTTTGGTTTCATAAGTTTTTGCTATAATTTTTCTATTATTTATTTCATTACTTTCCTCTCTAGTTTGTATTATATCCTTCCTTCTGTTTGCATTAGATTTAGTTTACTATTTTTTCTACAAGTGTCCTCAAGTTGGAAGTTTATGTTATTGATTTTAGATATTTCTCCTTTGTTAATGTAGATGTTTACACCTATAAATTTCCCTCTAAGTACTACTTTTGCTGCATCCTCTAAGTTTTGGTATATTATGTATTCATTTTTATTCATCTCAAAGTATTTTCTGATTTCCTTTGTGATTTCTTCTTTAACCAAATCTATGCAAGAATGTACTGTTTAATATTCACATATTTGTGAAATTTCCCAAATTTATTTTTATTATTGATTTCTAATTTCATTCTCAGTGAATGTATAACATATTTAGCTTCAATCCTTTTCAATGCATTGAGGTTGTTTTATACCTAACATATTTTCTATAGTTGATAATAGTGTATGCATACCTGAGAAGGATGTTCCACTATTAAGTAGATTTTCTGTTATATCTAGTTAGTTTATAACATCGTTCCAGTCTTCTATTGTGTTGCTTACCTTTCATTTATTTTTATAATGTAGATTTGTCTACAGTAACCCTTCCCACTGTCATCATAATATTATTTGTGTATTCTCTCCCTTTATTTAATCTTGCTAGAATTTTTTTCTACATTATGAGGTTTTCTTTTTTATAAACAACTTTTGCTTTTGTTGATCTATATTATATCTTTTGTTTTGGCTTTATTAAAAATTATTAATAATATTAATTATCATTCTTTATTTTCAGTTCTTGCAGTTTTTACTATTGTATCCATATGGAAGAACCCATATCTAGGGATTTTTTTTTCTAGTTTTATTGAGAAGTTACTGACATACAACATTGTGTAAGTTTAAGGTATAAAACATGATGGTTTTATATATATATATATATATATAGAGAGAGAGAGAGAGAGAGAGAGAGAGAGATCTATCTATCTATATATGTCTATAGAAAGAATTATCACAATAAGTTAGTTAACACATCCATTACCTCACACATAGTTACATTTTTTTTTGTGGTGAGAACTTTTAAGATCTACTTTCTTAGCAATTTTCAAGTATACAATACATTATTGTTAACAATAGTCACCATGCTGTACATAAGATTGCCAGAACTTATTGATCTTGTAAATGAAAGTTTGTACCCCATGCCCACTATCACCCTTTTACCTCCATCCCACTCCAGCCCCTGGCAGCCACCAATCTACTCACTGTTTTATTGAGTTCAGATGTTTTAGATTTCACATATGAGATCATACACTTATGATCTTAAAGTATTTGTTTTTATCTGATGTAATTCAATTAGCATAATGCATTCCCTCAAGATTCATCCATGTTGTGGCAAATGGCAGGGTTTCTTCTTTTTAATGACTGAATGATATCCCATTATATGTATAAAACCCGTTGTTTAATACTTAAGTCATTTTCATCTTTTAGTTATTGTGAATAATGCTGCAATGAACATGAGGTGTATATATGTCTTTGAGATAGTGATCTCATTTTCTTCAGATAAATTCACAAAATCAGGAGTGCTGGATTATATGGTAGTTCTATTTTTAATCTTTTGAGGAACCCCCATAGCATTTCCTTTAGTGGCTGTACAGATTTGCATGCCCACCAAAAATATTCAAGTGTTCCCTTTTCCCCACATCCTCATCAACACATTATCTATTATTTTTTTGATGATAACTATTCTGCCAGTTGTGAGGTGATACCTCATTTGTGTTCTGACATGTATTTCCATGACGATTAGTGATGTTGAGCACATTTTTATGTACCTGTTGGACATTGGTATGTCTTCTTTGGAAAAATGTCTATTCAGTTCCTTTACTCCTTTTTCATTAGAGTTTTTTGTCTTTTTTATTTTTTTGCTTTTGAATTCTATGAGTTCCTTATATATTATGGATATTATCATGCTTATCAGAAAAATGGTATGTACATATGTTCTTCCATTCCATAGTTTGCGTTTTCATTTATGATTATTTCTTTTGTTGTGTAGAAAGCTTTTTAGTATGATGTAGTGACACTTGTTTAGTTTTGTTTTTGTTGCTAGTATGTTTGGTGTCATATCCAAAAAAATTGATGCCAACACGAACATCAAGAAGTTTTCCCCAAAATTTTCTTCTATGAATTTTATAGTTTCATAACTTCTATTTAAGTTGTTGATCTAGTTTGGCTAATTTTTGTGAGTGATGTAAGATAATGATTCAATTTTATTCTTTTCCATGTAAATATCCAGTTTCTCCAATAGCATTTATTGAAGATAATATTTTTTCCCCACTGAGTACTTTTGGATCCCTTTTCAAATGTGCCTTGACCATATATGTGTAGGTTTATTTCTAGGCTTTTGATTCTGTTCCATTGGTCTATGTGTCTCTTTTTATACCAGCACCATACCGTTTTTATCACTATAGGTTTGTAATGTATTTTGAAATCAGGAAGCAAAATACCTCCAGCTTTGTCTTTATTTCCACGGATAGCTTTGGCAATTTGGGTGTTGTGTGTGTGTGTGTGTGTGTGTGTGTGTGTGTATGTGATTCTATTAGAATTTTAAGATCACTTATTCTATTTCTCTGCAAAATGTCATTGGAATTTTAATAGGATTTCATTGAGAGTATAGATGGCTTTGGGTAGTACTGACATTTAACAATGTTAATTCTTCCAATCCGTGAAAAAGTAAAATCTTTCCTTTTGAGTCTTCAGCTTCTTTTATCAATGTCATTAGTTTTCAGTGTCCTTTTTTAATCTCCTTGGTTAAATTTATTCCTAAGTATTTAATTATTGTTGATGCTATTGTAAATGGAGTTATTATCTTTATTTCTTTTTCAGATAATTCAGTGTTAACATATAGAAATGCAACTGATTTTGTATCCCAAAACTTTGCAGAATGACTTGATTAGTCCTAACAGATTTTTTGGTTGGGTTTATATGATTTTCTCTATATAGGATCATATAATCTTCAAACAGTGACAATTTTACTTATTCCTTTATGATTTGGATGTTTTAATTTATTTTTCTTGTATAATTGCTCTGGCTTGGACTTCCAGTACTATGTTGAATAGAAGTGGCAAGAATGGGCATCTTTGTCTTATCCCTAATCTTAGAGGTAAAGTTTTCAATCTTTCACTGTTGAGTGCAATGCTAGCTATGGGCTTGTCATATATGGCTTTTATTATATTGAGATATCTTCCTTCTATAACCATATTTTGGAGTAATTTTGAAAAAAATTATCATGAGAAGATGTTGAGTTTTGTCAAACACATTTTCTGCGTCTATTGAGATTATTATATGATTTTTATCTTTTATTCTATTAGTATGATGTATCACATTTATTGATTTCCATATGTTGAACCATTCTTGCATCACATGGATAAATTCCACTTGATCATGGTATATGATTCCTTTAATATGCTGCTGAGTTTGGTTGTTATTATTTTAGTGATAATTTTTGCATGTATAATTTTTGCACATATTTGCAGGGATGTTCACCTGCTTTCTTTTCTTGCAGTGTCCTTTTCTGGGTTTTGTGTATCAAGGTAATTCTGTCCTCATAAAATGAGTTTGGAGGTATTCCTTCTTCATTTTTTTTTGGACGAGTTTGGGAAGACAGGTGCTAATTCTTTTTTAAATATTTGATAGAATTAACTAATTATTTAATTATCTGGTCCTTGGCTTTTCTGGGTTGGGAGATTTTTGATTACTGATTCAATCTTGTTACAAAAATTGGTCTATTCAGATTTTCTATTTCTTCATGATTCAGTATTGATAGGTCATATATTTAAATGTATTTATTAATTTCTTCCAGGTTATCCAATTTGTTGGCATATAATTGTTAATAGTAGGCTCTTGTGATCCTTTGTATTTCTGTGTTATCAGTTGTAACATCTCTTTTTTCATTTCTGATTATTTTTACTTGAATCATCTCTCTTTTTTATTACTCTAGCCAAAGTTTTTCAATTTTGTTTATCTTTTCAAAACAACAGCTCTTACTTTTATTGATCTATTCTATGGTTTTTCTGGCCCTTGTTTCATTTATTTCTGCTCTGATCTTTGTATTTCCTTCCTTCTGCTAATTGTAGGCTTAGCTTGTGCTCCTTTTTCTAGCTCCTAAATGTGCAAAATTAAGTTGTTTATATAAGATCTTTAGTTTTTCCTGATGTAGGCATTTATAACTGTAAATTTCCCTTTTGGAAATGCATTTGCTGCATCCCATAAATGTTAGTACACTATGTTTACATTTTTCATTTTTTTCCAGATATTTTTTAAATTTTCTTTTTAATTCCTTCTTTGACAACATTGGTTATTCAGGAGTGTGTTGTTAATTTCCATTTATTTGTAAATCTTCTGTTTTTCCTCCTGTTATTGATTTCTAGTTTCAAACCACTGTGTTCAGAAAATATACTTGGTATTATTTCAATCTTCTTAAAATTAATAAGACTCATTTTGTGATCTAACATGTGATTTATCCAGGAAAGTGTTCCATGTGTGCTTGAGAGGTGTATACTGAGGATGGACTGTTCTGTATCTATCTTTTAGGTACATTTGATCTAAAGTATAATTCAAGTCCAATGTTTCTTTATTAATTTTCTGTCTGGATGATCTATTCATTCTTGAAATTGAGGTATTAAAGTCCTCTACTATTATTGTGTCAATGTCTAATTCCCCCCTCAGATCTTAAAGTATATAAGTGCTTAATATACTTAGATGGTCAAATTTTGGATGCATATATATTTACAATATGTGCATGTGTCATCATGATGAATTGAGTCCATGTCTGAACTGCATCTATTCGTCTATTTATACCATTTATTAAATTATTTAATTCAACTATTATCTTTTTTATTCTTAATATTTCTGCTTTATTATTTTAATGTTCTTTTGTTCGAGTTTCATATTGCTAATATTTTATTTTTCAATAATGTTCAGTAATCTACTTTTAAACTTTTGTGCCTATTACTTCTACTTCTTATGGAATACATCATCCTGTTGATATTCATTTGAAAATGTTTGGATTCTCAAACATCTTGTTATTTTAGCATATGAGCTATGTTCTCCTACAAGTATTAGTTACTCTATCAGGTAATGAATGCATAAAGTAGAAAATCAGGCCCGATTATGAATCAGTCCCAAAAAGATCACTGGAAATGAAAGGAGAGGGAAGATAGAAGAAAATCTGTAAAGAGTACATTACTCCAGAAACCAGAAAAACATCATTCTCCTCAAGACAACAACTAAGCTAAGGCTTTGCACTTTTCTTGTCAAGAAAGAGAGGCATTAATAGGAAACACTTCTTAGATTTTAGTAGTACAGCCCTGTAATATTTGATAGATAGTATTAAAAATCTAATACCTGAAATTAGTTACTCTCTCTGCCCATTTTTTTCCTCAGCTATGCAAAAGGCTAAACTGATAGTAGTTTTGAAGAAATCTGAACCAGAGTCAGCACAAATGGGATGGCAGACATTTATTTATTTATTTATTTTTGTGGTACGCGGGCCTCTCACTGTTGTGGCCTCTCCGTTGCAAAGCACAGGCCCCAGACACGCAGGCTGAGTGACCATGGCTCACGGGCCTAGCCACTCCACGGCATGTGGGATCTTCCTGGACAGGGGCATGAACCCGTGTCCTCTGCATCGGCAGGCGGACTCTCAACCACTGTGCCACCAGGGAAGTCCCAGACATTTATTTTTTGTCTCAAGACAGTGACAGAAGATCAATATCAGAATTCCAAAGATGCCTTTCCTACTTGCACATGTCATAGCTATGCTATACTGCCTCCTACTTGGGCCAAA
Source organism: Grampus griseus (assembly GCF_964374135.1). Lineage (NCBI taxonomy): Eukaryota > Metazoa > Chordata > Mammalia > Artiodactyla > Delphinidae > Grampus > Grampus griseus. Next base: position 131,226,946 of record NC_139018.1, read on the forward strand.
GCCACCACCTCATACATACTATTTCAAAATAATACCCTGTTACCTGGGAGTTTTTTTTTTTTCTCATCTTTCCTTTATAAGTATTTTTCCTCTAAAATTTGTATTGATTTTGGAGGAGGGAACCAGCAGTCTTATCTATTCTATACCTAGAAACAAAACCTTCATACATCTTTTTAAAGACAACATTATTTTGAACTTTGAAAATAGCAACAATTGCCTGGCATTATTAGATGTTTTATATTTTTGAAAACATCACATTTATTAACTGGTATGATCATCATAAATGTCATGTAAAATAGCTAAAGTATTAATATTCCTGTTGTACACATGAGGAAACTGAGATTGAAGTAAGATGAATGATTTACCCAAGACCTCATATTTAGTTATTCAGACCTAATGACTCCCTCTACAGAAAACGTTTTCATCAGTGGCTAAAATCCAGGCAAATTATTTAGCTTAGTTCAACCTTAATTTTCTGTATAAATACTGGAGAAAAATTTCCCCAGTCTTTCAGCAAAGGGAGCAGAAAAGAAGCCTTTTTTTGTGTGTATGTGTGTGTGTGTTACATGGGCATTTCACTATTGTGGCCTCTTCCACTGCGGAGCACAGACTCTGGACGCGCAGGCCCAGAGGCCATGGCTCACGGGCCCAGCCTCCCTGAGGCATGTGGGATCTTCCTGGACCGGGGCACGAGCCCATGTCCCCTGCATCAGCAGGTGGACTCTCAACCACTGTGCCACCAGGGGAGCCCAAAAGAAGCCATTTTTAAATACACCAGAGAGCACTTTGTTCTTCTTAACAAGGGAACACTCAGGAGAGACTACAAGCATACCTCGTTTTATTGTGTTTCACTTTATTGTGCTTTGTAGATACTGTGTTTTTTACAAATTGAAGTTTTGTGGTAGTCCTGTGCCAAGGAAGTCTATCACACCATTTTCCCAACAGCATTTGCTCACTTCATGTCTCTGTGTCACATTTTGTTTATGCTCACAATATTTCAAATGATTTCATTATTGTTATATTTGTCATGTTGATCTGTGATCAGCAATATTTGATGCTACTATTGCAAAAAGCTGATGACTTGCTGAAGGCTCAGATGATGATTAGCAATTTTTTTGGAAATAAAGTATTTTTAAATTAAGATATGTATATATTTTTAAGACACAATACTATTACATACTTAATAGACTACAGTATAGTGTAAAAGTTTATATGCACTGGGATACCAAAAAATTTTGTATGACTTGCTTTATTGATATATTTGCTCCATTGTGGTGGTCTGGAATTGAACCCTCAATATCTCTGAGGTATGCCTGTAGTTAACCAGACCCTAACCTGCTGGAGTATTATCAGAATATAACTGACCTGGGAGAAGGGAAATACCAAATTCCAGCCTATTCTAGATATCTTGTCTCACCAAGTGTGGGAGAAAAAAACCTGAAAATCTCCTGCAAAATTCACAGTCCAGAGCATAAGCTAAATGGAAGAATAAGACCTGATCATAGGACTATATAACATTTCCTCTCCCCTCACACCTCATCATCACAATAATAAGACCACTTACAGCAATTCCTTTTATTTGATACATAATATCTGGCTATAGAGAAAAAAATTACAAGACATACCGAAAGGCAAAAAACACAACTTGAAAAGTAATTGTGATTGATATGTTCAGGGCTCTAATGGGGATACAGTAGACAATATACAAGAATAGATGGGCACTGCAATCAGATAGATGGAAATCCTAAGAACCAAAGAGAAAGCTGTAGATTAAAAACTAAAACAGACATGAGAATGGAAACTGGACGTGGCTGAGAAAAGGATCTCTGAGTTAGAGAACATATCAATAGAATCCTTGAAAACCAGGAAGCAAAGAGAGCAAAGACTGAAAAAAAAAATAAAACAGAATGTCCAAGGACCATGGGGCAATTTACAAAAGGTGTAATTTGAATACCAAAAGGAGAAGAAGAAAAAAAAAAAGAAAAGAAAGGGACCAAAGAAATTGAAACAATAATGACTAAGAATTTCCTCCAAATTAATTTCAGACATCAAACCACGGATCCAGGAAGCTCAGAGAACACTAAGCAGGATAAATGTCAAACAAACTAACAAACAAATGCTACACCTAAGCTTATTTTTTCAAAGTACAGAAACTCAAAAATAAATAGTAAAACTGGAAGAAGCCAGAAGGAAGAAACACTTTACATATAGAAAAAAAAATGTATTACATCCAACTTCTCACAAATCATGCAAACAAGAAGAGAGTGAAGTGAAATGTTTAAAGTGTGGAGAGAAAAAAAAAACAAACAAAAACCTCACCAACCTAGGATTATGTACCCTGTGAAACTATCCTTCAAAAGTTGAGAAATAAAGACTTTCTAAGACAAACTAAAATTGAGGAAATTTGATGTCATTAGACCTGCCTTGCAAAAAATATTAAAAGAAATTCTTTAGACAGAAGAAAAATAATAGATCAGAAACTTGGATCTACATAAAGTAAGGAACACCATAGAAGAAGAAATAAGTAAAGGTAAAATTAAAAATTTTAAGTTTCTTTTCATGGATTCATCTAACAGATAACAGTGTGTTCAAACTAAAAGCATCAACATTAATAATGTATTTGATTATGTATTTTTTATGGATTTACATAATATATATGCTTATGTATGTCTATACATAGGTGAAATGAATGATAGTAATACTTCAAGAGATCCAAAGGAGAAGTTAATATTATTTTACTATAAGGTACTCACACTACCCATGAAGTGGTATTGTGTTATTTGAAAGAGGACTTGGATTACTTACAAATGTATAGTGCAAACTCTAGGGCAACCACTAAAAAAATAAAAGTTAATACAATCCATATGCTAATAACAGAGAGAAAATGAATTACATAAAATGCTCAATTAAAGCTATAAAATGCGACAAAAAGTGGAAGACACAAGAAGGGCAACAAATAGAAAACAGTAACAAATATGGTAGATATTAATCCAGCTAGATCCAATTCATCTGGCTGGATCAATTGTTTAAATGCACCAATTAAAAGACAGATTACTCTCTCCTGTGACAACACTGGAATCACAACTAACTGCTGAACAATCATCAATAGGAAGACACTGGAACTCACCAAAAAAAATACCACACATTCAAAGACAAAGGAGAAGTCACAATGAGAGGGTAGGAGGGGTGCAATCACAATAAACTCAAATCCCATAACAGCTGGGTGGGTGGCTCACAAACTGGAGAACACTTATACCACAGAAGTCCACCCATTGGAGTGAAGATTCTGAGCTCCACAGCAGTATTCCCAACCTGGGGGTCTGGAAACAGGAGGAGGAATTCCCAGAGGATCAGATTTTGAAGGCTAGCAGGATTTGATTTCAGGACTTTGACAGGACTGGGAGAAACAGAGACTCCACTCTTGGAGGGCATACACAAAGTAGTGTGTGCATCAGGACCAAGGGGGAAGGAGCAGTGACCCTAAAGGAGACTGAAGAGACCTACCTGCTAGTATTGGAGGGCCTCTTGCAGAGGAGGGGGGTGGCTGTGGTTCATGACAGGGAATAGGACACTGGCAGCAGAGGTTCTGGGAAGTATTCCTTGGCATGAGCCCTCCTGGGGTCTGCCATTAACCCCACCAAAGAGCCTGTAGCTTCCAGTGCTGGGTCACCTAAGGCTAAACAAATAACAAGGAGGGAACTCAGCCCCACCCAGCAGCAGACAACCTTATTAAAGTTTTATTGAGCTCTTCTCACCAGAGCAACACACAGCTCTACTCACCATCAGTTCTTCCCATCAGGAAGCTTGCACAAGCCTCTTGGATAACCTCATCTACCAGAGGACAGACAGCAGAAGCAATAAGAACTACAATCCTGCAGCATGTGGAACAAAAAGTACATTCACAGAAAGACAGACAAAATGGAAAGACAGAGGACTATGTACCAGATGAAGGAACAAGATAAAGCCCCAGAAAAACAACAAAATGAAGAAGAGATAGGCAACTTTCCAGAAAAAGAATTCAGAATAATGATAGTGAAGGTGATCCAGGACCTTGGAAAACGAATAGAGGCAAAGATTGAGAAGATGCAAGAAACATATAACAAAGACCAAGAAGAATTAAAGAACAAACAAACAGAGATGAATAATACAATAACTGAAATGAAAAATACACTAGAAGGAATCAATAGCAGAATAACTGAGTCAGAAGAATGGATACGTGACCTGGAAGACAGAAAGGTGGAATTCACTGCCATGGAACAGAATAAAGAAAAAAGAATGAAAGGAAATCAGGACAGACTAAGAGACTTCTGGGACAACATTAAACACACCAAGATTCACATTATAGGGGTCCAGGAAGGAGAAGAGAGAGGGAAAGGACCCGAGAAAATATTTGGAACGATTATAGTCGAAAACTTCTGTAACATGAGAAAGGAAATAGCCACCCAAGTACAGAAAGCACAGAGAGTCCCAGGGAGGATAAACCCAATGAGAAACATGCCAAGACACATAGTAATCAAAGTGACAAAAATTAAAAACAAAGAAAAAGTATTAAAAGCAACAAGAGGAAAACAACAAATAACATACATGGGAACTCTCAAAAGGATAACAGCTGATTCCTCAGCAAAAACTTTACAAGACAGAAGGGAGTGGCATGATACATTTAAAGGGATGAAAGGGAAGAAACTACAACCAAAATTATTCTACCTGGCAATGACCTCATTCAGATTTGACAGAGAAATCAAAAGCTTTAAAGACAAGCAAAAGCTAAGAGAATTCAGCACCACCTAACCAGCTCTACAGTAAATGCTAAAGGAACCTCTCTAAATGGGAATCACAAGAGAAGAAAAGGGCCTACAAAAACAACCCAACACAATTAATAAAATGGTAATAGGAACATACATATTCATAATTACCTTAAATGTGAATGGATTAAATGCTCCCACCAAAAGACACAGGACTGCTGAAATGGATACAAAAACAAGACCCATATATGTGCTTTCTACAAGAGACCCACTTCAGACCTAGGGACACATACAGACTGAAAGTGGGGTGATGAAAAAGATATTCCATGCAAATGAAAATCAAAAGAAAACTGGAGTAGCAATTCTTATATCAGAAAAAAATAGACTTGAAAATAAAGACTATTACAAAAGACAAAGAAGCACACTGCATAATGATCAAGGGATCAATCCAAGAAGACTGATTGATTAATTGATTGATTAACAATTGTAAATACTTATGAACACAATATAGGAGCACCTCAATACATAAGGCAAATACTAACAACCATAAAATGGGAAATCAACATTAACAAAATCATAGTAGAGGACTTTAACACTCCACTTTCACCAATGGACAGATCATCCAAAATGAAAATACATAAGGAAACACAAGCTTTAAATGATACATTGAACAAGATGGACTTAATTGATATTTATTGGACATTCCATCCAAAAACAACAGAAAACACTTTCTTCTCAAGTGCTCATGGAACATTCTCCAGGATGGATCATACCTTGGGTCACAATTCAAGCCTTGGTAAATTTAAGAAAATTGAAATCATATCAAGTATCTTTTCTGACCACAAAGTTATGAGACTAGATATCAATTACAGGAAAAAATCTGTAAAAAAATACAAACACATGGAGGCTAAACAATACACTACATAATAACCAAGAGATCACTGAAGAAACCAAAGAGGAAATCAAAAAAGTACCTCTAAACAAATGACAATAAAAACATGACGACCCAAAACCTATGGGATACAGCAAAAGCAGTTTTAAGAGAGAAGTTTATATACAATCCTACCTTAAGAAACAAGAAACACCTCAAATAAACAACCTAACCTTACACCTAAAGCAATTAGAGAAAGAAGAACAAACAAAACCCAAAGTTAGCAGAAGGAAAGAAATCATAAAGATCAGATCAGAAGTAGATGAAAAAAAAATGAAGGAAAAAATAGCAAAGGTCAATAAAACTCTAAAAGATGGTTCTTTGAGAAGATAAACAAAATTGATAAACCTTTAGCCAGACTCATTAAGAAAAAGGGGGAGAGGACCCAGATCAATAAAATTAGAAATGCAAAAGGAGAAGTTACAATGGACACCGCAGAAATACAAAGCATCATAAGAGACTACTACAAGCAACTCTAAGGCAATAAAATGGACAGCCTGTGAGAAATGGACAAATTCTTAGAAAGTCTCACCTTCTGAGACTGAACCAGGACAAAATAAAAAATATGAACAGACCAATCACAAGCACTGAAATTGAAACTGTGATTAAAAATCTTCCTACAAACAAAAGTCCAAGACCAGATGTCTTCACAGGTGAATTTTATCAAACATTTAGAGAAGAGCTAACATCAATCATTTTCAAACTCTTCCAAAAAATTGCAGAGGAAGGAACACTCCCAAACTCATTTTACAAGGCCACTATCACCCTAATACCAAAACCAGACAAAGGTTCTAAAAAAGGAAAATTACAGACCAATATCATTGATGAATATAGATGCAAAAATCCTCAACAATACTAGCAAACAGAATCCAACAACACATTAAAAGGATCATACACCATGATCAAGTAGGGTTTATCCCCAGGATGCAAGGATTCTTCAATATATGCAAATCAATCAATGTGATACACCATATTAACAAATTGAAGGATTAAAAACCATATGATCATCTCAATAGATGCAGAAAAAGCTTTTGACAAAATTCAACATCCATTTATGATAAAAACTCTCTGAAAAGTGGGCATAGAGGAGACTTACCCAACATAATAAAGGCCATATTTGACAACCGCACAGCAAACATCATTCTCAATGGTGAAAAACTGAAAGCATTTCTTCTAAGATCAGGAACAAGACAAGGATGTCCACACTTACCACTATTTTTCAATATAGTTTTGGAAATCCTCGCCCCAGCAATCAGAGAAGAAAAATAAATAAAAGGAATACACATTGGAAAAGAAGAAGTAAAATTGTCACTGTTTGCAGATGACATGATACTATACATAGAGAATCCTAAAGATGCCACCAGAAAACTACTAGAGTTAATCAATGAATTTGGTAAAGTTGCAGGATACAAAATTGATGCACAGATATTTCTTGCATTCCTATACACTAAAACGGAAAGATCAGAAAGAGAAATTAAGGGCAAAATCCCATTCACATTGCAACAAAAAGAATAAAATACCTAGGAATAAAACTACCTAAGGAGGTAAAAGACCTGTATTCTGAAAACTATAAGACATTGATGAAAGAAATCAAAGATGACACTAACAGATGGAGAGATATACCATGTGTGTGGATTGGAAGAATAAATATTGTGAAAATGACTATACTACCCAAAGCAATCTACAGATTTAATGCAATCCCTATCAAATTACCAATGGCATTTTTTTAGAGAACTAGAACAAAAAAATCTTAAAATTTTTATGGAGACACAAAAGACCCCAAAAAGTCAAAGCAATCTTGAGGGGGAAAAAGAAACAGACCTGGAGGAATCTGACTCCCTTGCTTTGGACTATACTACAAAGCTACAGTAATCAAGACAGTATGGTACTGGCACAAAAATAGAAATATAGATCAATGGAACAGGATAGAAAGCCCAGAGATAAACCCACGCACCTATGCTCAACTAATCTATGACAAAGGAGGCAAGGATATACAGTGGAGAAAAAACAGTATCTTCAATAAGTGGTGCTGGGAAAACTGGACAGCTACATGTAAAAGAATGAAATTAGAACATTCCCTAACACCAAACACAAAATTAAACTCAAAATGGATTAAAGACCTAAATGTAAGACTAAACACTAAGAATCTCTTACAGGAAAACATAGGCAGAACAGTCTAAGACATAAATCACAGCAAGATCCTTTTTGACCCACCACCTAGAGTAATGGAAATAAAAAAATATATATATAAACAAATGGGACCTAATGAAATTTAAAAGCTTTTGCATAGCAAGGAAACTACAAACAAGACAAAAAGACAACCCTCAGAATGGGAGAAAATATTTGCAAATGAAGCAACAGACAAGGATTAATCTCCAAAATATAAGAACAGCCCATGCAGCTCAAAATTTAAAAAACAACAACAACAACAACAACAAAAATCAAAAAATGGGCAGAAGACCTAAATAGACATTTCCCCAAGGAAGACATACAGATGGTCAAGAGGCACATGAAAAGCTGCTCAACATCACTAATTATAAGAGAAATGCAAATCAAAACTATAGTGAGGTATCACCTCACACTGGTTAGAGTGGGCATCATCAGAAAATCTATACACATCAAATACTGGAGAGGGTGTGGAGATAAGGGAAGCCTCTTGCACTTTTGGTGGGAATGTACATTGATACAGCCACTTTGGAAAACAGTATGGAGGTTCCTTAAAAAACTAAAAATAGAATTACCATATGACCCTGCAATCCCATTCTTGGGCATATATCTGGAAAAAACATAATTCCAAAAGACACAAGCACCTCAATATTCATTGCAGCACGATTTCAATAGCCAGGTCATGGAAGCAACCTAAATGCCCACTGGCAGATGAATGGATAAAGAAGATGTGTTACATATATATAATGGAATATTATTGAGCCATAAAAAGGAATGAAATTGAGTCATTTGTAGAGACATAGATGGACCTAGAGACTGTCATACAGAGTGAAGTGAGAAAGAGAAAAAAAATATCATATATTAATGCATATATGTGGAATCTAGAAAAATGTTACAGATGAACCATTTTGCAAAGCAGAAGTAGAGACACAAATGTAGAGAACAAACATATGGACACCAAAGGGGGAAGGCAGTGGGGTGGTGGTGGTGGGATGAATTAGGAGATTGGGATTGACATATATACACTAATATGTATAAAATAGATAAATAATTATAACCTGCTCTATAAAATACTTAAATTAAATTTAAAAAATAGCAGACCAAGAAATAAAAATAAAAGACAGATTGTCAGAATGGATTATAAAATAAGAACCAACTGCATGTTGTCTACAAGGAATTCACTTGAAATATAAAGGTACATATAGATTAAAAGTTAATGGCTGGAGAAAAATATATCATGCTAACATTGTTTTAAAAAAAAACAGAAAAAACTATAATAATTTTGGATCTAAAACTTCAAAGCACGGAAATTTATTAGCAATACAGAAAGGCATTGTATAATGACAAAGTGTTCTATTCTTCAAGAAGACATAATAAACATTAATGTTTATGCAACCAAGAGCACAGTGTCAAACTATTGGAGGCAAAAACTAATAGAATTATAAGGACAAATAGGTGAGCCCACTATCAAAGTTTGTAACTTCAATACCACAGTGTCATAAATGGACAGATGGAGCAGGCAGAAAATTCATTTCAAGTAGTCTTTTATTTCAGGAAATTTCCTTGAATTATGAAATTTTAATTTTCCTACTACATTTCTTTGGTTTCCTTTTCCCAGAATTTCTGCTATACGTATATTATTCTTTTCCTATTTAATTTCTATAATATTTTCAAACTATCTTTATCTCTATTCTTTGCATCATTTTTTCTTTAAAATCTTCCTCCCTTTTATATTATAATTCTCTTAGGACGTTATCTGTTATCCTTATTTGTTCTTGTATTTTTATTTATTTATTTATTTTAAACATCTTTATTGAACTAAAATTGCTTTACAATGCTGTGTTAATTTCTGCTTTATAACAAAGTCAATCAGTTATACATATACATGTATCCCCGTATCTGTTTCCTCTTGCGTCTCCCTCCCTCCTTCCCTATCCCACCCCTCCAGGTGGTCACAAAGCAGCAAGCTGATCTCCCTGTGCTATGTGGCTGCTTCCCACTAGCTAGCTATTTTACATTTGGTAGTGTATATATGTCCATGCCATTCCCTCACTTTGTCCCAGCTTACCCTTCCTCCTCCCCATGTCCTCAAGTCTATTTTTTAGTAGGTCTGCGTCTTTATTCCTGTCTTGCCCCTAGGTTCTTCATGACCATTTTCTGTCTTTCTTTTTTTTGTTTTTTAGATTCCATATATATGTATTTGTTTTTCTCTTTCTAACTTACTTCACTCTGTATGACAGACTCTAGGTCCATCTACCTCACTACAAATAACTCAATTTCATTTCTTTTTATGGCTGAGCAATATTCCATTTTATATATGTGCCACATCTTCTTTATCCATTCATCTGTCAATGGACCTTAGGTTGCTTCCATGTCCTGGCTATTGTAAATAGAGCTGCAATGAACATTGTGGTACCTGACCCTTTATGAATTATGGTTTTCTCAGGTATATGCCCAGTAGTGGGATTGCTGGGTCGTATGGTATTCTATTTTTAGTTTTTCAAGGAACCTCCATACTATTCTCCATAGTGGCTATATCAATTTACATTCCCACCAACAGTGCAAGAGGGTTCCCTTTCCTCCACACTCTCTCCAGCATTTATTGTTTGTAGATTTTTTGATGATGGCCATTCTGGCCGGTGTGAGATGATCTCTCATTGTAGTTTTGATTTGCATTTCTCTAATGATGTTGAGCATTCTTTCATGTGTTTGTTGATAATCTGTATATCTTCTTTGGTGAAATGTCTATTTAGGTCTTCTGCCCATTTTTGGATTGGGTTGTTCATTTTTTGATATTGAGCTGCATGAGCTGCTCATAATTTTGGAGATTAATCCTTTGTCAGTTGCTTCATTTGCAAATATTTTCTCCCATTCTGAGGGTTGTCTTTTTGTCTTGTTTATGGTTTCTACAGCACCATCTTTTAGTGTTTTCACAAAGTAATAAGAATATATGCCTCATTCTGAAATGTTTCTCCCCTGCTTTTTGCCTCAATTTTATCTGGATGTTTTACTTTATTTTTTTGTCCTTACTATATTGTTTTATATACCTGAAAGTTTCTTTTCAATGTGGATCTTCATCTCAGTAGGAAGTATCAGTTTGTTAGTGTCAACACTTCATTGCCCATATACAATAAAGACATTCTAGTAGTAGTGGACATATCTAACTCACAGATTTTTGTCTCTAATGCCCCAGTTAATGGAACCTGGGGTTCTTGGAGAAATGGGTTATTGTAAAGCTAAGACAAGATATGTATAATATGAGCTAGAATATTTTGTTATTTCTGAAAGTAAGAAAATATCTTTTTTTAAAAAAGAACATGGGATATACATCACAAGGACATGGATGCCAGCTTGATGTAATTTCTCTCATCAAATGTGGGACACTTTGAGTGTCTAAAATAGTTAAATACAGGAATAACTATAAGGCATTGAAAAACAGATTTATGAGTTTATATAGATAATAAGTGACAAATAAATGATGCAGTTGAGAGAGTTCTGCATAAGCTGAAAACTGAATATTGATTTGTAAATATATAGAGAAAACTGGAGTTAGAATGTAAGTATTTTGCAATTATCACAGTAAAGATTAAATCAGGCAAGTACTATCTATTGATGCTAAATCAAAGGTGGAAATTTGATAAGGATCAGAATATTTATGTGGTCATAAAATGTCTCCCCACAGACTACCAGGTTAATGAATATGAAAATCTTTTTTTTTTTTTTTTTTTTTTTTTTGCGGTACACGGGCCTCTCACTGTTGTGGCCTCTCCCATTGTGGAGCACAGGCTCCAGACATGCAGGCTCAGCGGCCATGGCTCACGGGCATGTGGGATCGTCTCAGACCAGGGCACGAACCCACGTCCCCTGCATCGGCAGGCGGACTCTCAACAACTGCGCCACCAGGGAAACCCAAAAATCTTTTTTGAAAGTAACAATACATTTTGCTGGATTATGTAGTAATCCCAAAAGAACATATACATACATTTTTAAATAGAGTAACTTTACACATATCAGTGGACTATAACTTAAGGACAAAAACTGCATTCAGACTGCGTTTTAAAATGTGTTAACATTTTCTACTAATCATATTTTTTGTGGTTATGTTGATTTTACTATTCTGAGACAGATCCAGGGGTAATATGGGATAAAGAAATTAAGTCATACTCTATTCTAAAAATGCTGTAGTTCTGAATTTGAATAGGAAGGGTTAGTGTGAACTCATGATACATTTTTATTGTAAAATTAAAGCATATTCTTAGTTTTGCCCATTAAAATATAGAAAAAATGATCAACCCAGTAACAATGAGCAATTCTAGCTCTCAGACTGTGTTGTCTAAGTACAATTACCCACTTAAAGGAACAAATCTCTTTGGAGAAATGGCTGATTTCATGACTGGGTCAGACACTACAGAAGATGATCCTTGAATATCTTGTCATACCAGATAACAAGCAAACTATTGAAGACAGCCAGGTTCATGACCAAATGACTCAGGAGGCAATGTGAAAATATTCCTTTTGCAAAAGGTGGAGAAATATGAGTATCAGTGGGAAGCTGCTGCATAGCACAGGGAGATCAGCTCGATGCTTTGTGACGACCTAGAGGGGTGGGATAGGGAGGCTGGGAGGGAGGCTTAAGAGGTAAGGGATATGGAGATATATGTATACATATAGCTGATTCACTTTGTTGTACAGCAAAAACTAACACAACATTGTAAAGCAATTATACTCCAATAGAGATAAAATAACTAACTAAATAAAAAAGAACAACAACAATAAATGTAAACACATAAAATATGTTTGAATTTTTGAGTTCTCAATGATACTACATGAAGTCATCATTGCAACATGCTAGAGAACAACCTCATAATTTGAAAACTGGTTGGTAAAGGGAAGAATCAAGCATTTATATTGCTTTCCTATAGGAAGCATAACACCAAGATAATCCAATATTAGATGAAGGAAAATGATAAATTATAGAGGAATTCCAGGTAATAAATGAAGAAAAAAATGGCAGAATATTTCCAAATTGCAACTCATAATGAATTCATGATTCTAGGTATTAAGAATTTGGGGTTGTTAGTATTACAAAAAGATAGATTATTAGATACTATGTGGCTTCTGATGGCAGAACAGAAAATATTATTATATCATTTTAATCAGAAAAGAGAAAGAGGAAAGAAGAAAGAAAGAAAGAAAGAAAGAAAGAAAGAAAGAAAGAAAGAAAGAAAGAAAGGGAAAGAAAGAAAGAAAGAAAAAGAAAGAAAAGAAAGAGAGAAAGAAAAATAAAGAGAAAGAAAGAAAGAGAAAAGAAAGAAAAAGAAAGAAAAGAAAGAGAAAGAAAGAAAGAAAAAGAAAGAAAGAAAGAGAAAGGAAGGAATGAAAGAAAGAACAAACCTGAATCTGATCAAGACTACAGTTCCAACCTCCAACCTCCAATTTACAAGATATACAGAGAACAAAGAAACATGCTAAACTTCAGGACAAGTATGCAATTAGAAAAATTCAAATTTCTGGAAAATATAATAATGATTGCTTCCTCAAATTTCATGAAAAAAAAAAAAAAGAGGCAGAGAGAGAGAGATGGGTAGTGACCATCAACCATTCTCAATGTGTTAACCTTATTTGGATCTTTATTTAAAAAATAAAAACTCAAATGGTTAAAAATATTTGGCATTATAATATTTATGAAATAATTTAAATTTTTAACACTAAATAAATATTTGATGATATTAAGGTATTATCTTAAAATTACTTTAGGATATGATATGTGTAATGGTTATGTTAAAATCATCTTTATGTATTCAAGATACATACTGAAATATTTATGGTTGAAATAATACAATAATATATTTTAAATATAAAATAATAATAATATAATGGGATTTGCTTAAAAGTCAAATGGGAAGTGTAAGGTAGGAGTGAGAATGTATCAGAGGATGATCAGAGGATGATCAGAGGAGATCATTGGTACATGATTTTTAAAGCTGAGTAATGAGAACCCAGCAATTTATTATACTATTTTGTCCACTTTTGTGTTTAAGGAAAATTAGGAGTATAAGCATATCATTTAGTAATATGGAGGTAAATCAAGAGGTAAGACTGACAAAATGTAGAACGGATGCTTCAGGGAAGGAAAATGGGGGTAATGAGTAGTGGTAAGTCAAGAAAGTACTATTTTTTATATTTGGTGCTCAGTGGTTTTTGATTTATAAAAGTATGTGCATATATTATTTTGTCAAAAATGGAAATGCATATAATAAAATTAAAATGTTTTTGACTTGCCAATACTAATTCTAACAATTTATCTGGCAGAACACCTTATATAATTAATATAATTTAATAAAATGTCCAAAGTGTATTAATATGTTCTTTAAGCCGTGGTTGTAAGAATAAATAATTGAAAACAAAGAATGACCATGGCTAGGGGATTCATCTAATGTTATTCTAGATTGTGGTTAAAAAGAATGAGATTGTGTTATACATCTAACCTGAGAAGAGCTCCAGAATAAACTGCTAAATGAAAAAAAAAAAAGTCCTTAAACAATATAAAGCAATGTACGATATATAACAACATATAATAGTTCACTTTTGCTTTTTATAGTGATAATACTCTGCAACAAACCTATTTACTTTTAAGGTACTGCAAATTTTATTTGCTATTGTATATACTTTCAATTTGAGGTATTGTTGTAGTAACTATTCTTATCAGTGGTTTTAGCACTAGGTTTTGAATTCTCAGTAGGCAAGGATTATGCACATTTTATGTGCTATTTGGCTCTTTTTTAAGGTATTTATGCAAATAAATATATAAATGGTTTTACCAAATACATTAAAAAGAATAGAGAAATGAAACTATTGTTATTTATTAAGAGAAATTATTAAAATTTTTGATTTGTATGGACTTCTTTTCTCCCTTTTAATATAAGAATCATTTATTTCTTTAATTATCAGAGAAATAAAGCAAGGTAAAGAAGAAATAGAAATGGAAAAAAAGAAGACAAATCTTTAAAAATGTGCGTAGCTTTCAGCACCATCTAGAACCAAAATATTTCCACTATGACAATGTTCATCGAACCACTAATTTTCTCTTGACCGAAATGTGAGTAAAATGTGTAACTTCCTATAAAGTTACTTCTGGTTAAATAGCAAATAGCAGCTGATTGTACAATTGAGTGTTTACTTATTTTCTTTCCATATTATTATTTACAGAACGAGTACAAAGTAGTCCACTGCTGATTAGAAAGGAAATTCCATCTAGCAGTTTCTCAGAATGACTTATTTTGATGGATATTTTTTAATGAACCTAATTTATGTGAAGGTTGTTCTGTTAAAAGAAAAGTTCACAAAAATATCACGCATGATTGATCTCATGACTGCGCCTCGATCCAAAGACAACACACAACAGCAGTCAAATATACATTTTATGGGCTTTTGTCTGTTTTGCAATAACACCGGAAAACATTCTTTAATTAAAATTTAAAACCGTAACTGATTAATTTTCTGTGTAAACAATCCGTGTAAACGTGGAATGTCAGCATTTTAAGACTGTGTGAGTATAAATTTTACTTTCCTTACATAGGCATTCTGGGAAGAACTTTGACACAAGCAGACGGTCAGAATGTGACCCAGAGGCCAGAGGAGAAGGGTCTGGAGCCCTAGCACGTTCTGTAACCCCACTCCTGTCCACTTAGCTGGGGCCCATTCAGGGCCGGGGAAAACGTCCTAAGCTGTGTGATGGTGTTGGCAAGGGTCCGGTCGTCACTCAATCCATAGCTCTTTATTTAGTAGCTGCAAATTGCCAGAGGGTTCCAAAAGCCCCATCCAGTAGCTGGACCTGCTCCTGCCTCATTGGTGCAGCAAAGGAGACATTCCCAGGGATTTGGCCATTGACATGGCTGTGCAGAATTTAGACTGAGCACTCCCATTTGGTTTCTGTGGTTAAACATAATCCCCAATTTTTACAGGAGCCAGAAAGCAACCTCACTTCTCCTCAGCAACTTTCTGATTTTTTTTTCTTTCTTAAATACAGAGGCAAAGTTTAAAAATGTTACTTAAAATAGTCTTGAGTGACTTTTTCAAGGAAACATGGAAACACATTGCCAGGAAAATGGGGGAGTATGTTCAAAGTAAAGAATCTAAAATCTCAGCATAGACATGCATATAAAACTTTAAATAAAAATGCTCATAATCAAGTTATTTTTATTAGACATTTATAGTCTTGCCAATAATGAATTACAGTGACCTTAGTTCTTCTAGAGTCTAGGAAAAGAGCCAGAATTGAAGTCCTCTGAGGTGACAAGCTTGGGTTTGCATTTCCAATATGGTTGAGCTCTTTTGGATAAATTTTACACCCTTTGCTTACTTACCCAGACCCATCCTTCATAACAAATACCCATTTTGGGCTAGGGTAGAGGATAAACCATTCAAAGTAAATGCTTTCACACTTCTGATCCCTATTTCTCTCCCAGTGAACTTATTTCACTTATAATTAAGCACGAAGCTTTCTAAAAGTTTCCATACAAATTAATCATATTATTGATACTACAGGAAGAAAAAAGAATGTGAAGACAATTTCCTCAAGTGAAAGAAACTTTACTCTTTTACCATGTCTTGCAAACAGGTTGTGTATTGGTACATCACTAAAACTGGGCATGTGTTTTTGTGAAGGGGTTTATTAGTTAATCCCTCCATCACATTCATTAGCAAAGTGTTTATTAAATGCCTGATTCAGGGACCAAATGATATAGAAGATAAAGATTTTGTACCTCCTTCATAGAGGATACGAGAACAAAAGAAAGTGTGCCTGTAAGCTCTGCATATAAATGGTAAAGAAGGCATTTTCTTTAAAAAGCACCTACTGGAAGTAAATCTATATATGTTATCTCATGTAATTTCAACTTGCCCACGCCATTGCCAGAGGCGGGAATCGAATTTTATGAGGTTAGAGAACTTGGCGTAGGGCACAAAGACAAAATACTCAGGGTTGGGATTTAGAATTTAAACTGAAGTGTGAACTCTAAGCCTAAGTACTTCCTGCCATAATTATGTTGCTTCATGGTAGATGGAATTGGTCAGGCAAAGGAATGACCTGTGTGTTGATCCAAATCTAGAGGAACATCAGACATGGACCTTCAGGTAAAAGAAAAAGCAGCAACCTAGGAAGTTCAAATGGGGGGAAAGGTTAGGATCACTTCTTTGGGGTCAAAGGAGTATAAATGAAATGGAAATGGGGCACATCGAGACTTGACTTTCCACCGGACAATGAAATAGTTGGGTATGTTTCAGTTCCTAAGCTATTTGTGTTCTGTTCAAAGACCCCCTAAGTCTTGGGTCTTTATGCCTACAGGGCATTCTTTTCCAACTCTTGTGGTAAGTTGCTTAGAGTAGTCATACCTTTATTGCTTTAATTCACATACCTATAGGTTTATCTTGTGGATTGGCTTTAGGAAAGTAACAAAGAACATGAGATGAAATCCCCTGACATTTAAGCATCCAAGCCTTTCCTTGATATAAAATAAAACAAATATTCAAATGTCTAAAATGTCTACTTACTCTTTACTATTAAACCAAAATTAGATTTGTGCATCCTGTAATTCCTCCACCAATGGGTGTGTTACCCCACATGAGCATGGTTTCTTGGTCACCCACCATAGTAACTACTACAAAACTACATTAAAGCCCCCTCTTTGCCTTGTTCCTATTGAGAACAGGAATCCTTAAGGCTTCTAATTAAATAGGACTTCTCTAAAACTCAAGGTGTTGCCAAAACATTGAAAGTCTTGTTCTGACAATGAGCTTGGGAATCTTACTGGAGGGCCTGGTGAACAGCTGCTTTAAACGACATCTAAATCTTGCATAATGATAGTCATTTACTGGACAAACCATTCTGAAAATCATCTCTACCAAAAGACACAGAGATCATTACTATCATATTCATTGTTCAGATGAGGAAAGGGACTACAGAGAGATAATACAGTCCTGATCTCAAAAAGTCAGATCGATGGTTCGCATGGATACATTTGGAACGGCAAGAATAGGCACATGGAATTTTGGCTGGAAATGTGGTCATCATCTGTCAGACAAGGGAACCTTATGGGTTAAGTTCTTTTTCAAGGAAGTGATATAATATGGAGTGAGATCTGGATTTTTCTCCTGGTTTCACTATTTTCCAGGCATGGGATCTTAGAGGAATCATGTAACTTCTTTAAATCACAGGATCCTCATCTGTAAAATTAGAAAAGATAGTAGAACCTACTTCACAGAGTTGTTGTGAGGATTAAATGAAACGACACATATAAAGCGTTTTAACACAGCAACTGGCATATTTATAACTCAATAAACGTTAGCCACAGCTAGTGTCGGCACTGGGATTATTCCTTTCTAAGTTCCTGAAACAGTTTGTCTTTTTAAACTTGTATATTCAGCAGTGTAAACAGTGCCTTATCCACAACTGAACCTCCTTACCCGCTACCCCAATAAATGCTAGTAGAATTGTTTAATATGTTCTTTATTAAACTCTGGAACCATGGGATAGGCATCAAGAAATAAGAGCTGGGATTTTGCTCTGTTCTCACTTTGTTCCTACAAATAGTCCTAACCCCCACTTCGCCCCCGAGTCGCAGGCACACACATAGCATCATATTTCTTTATGTTGAGCTGGAAGGGGTGTTCATGTCGATAAGAAACCTTCCTCCCACCCCACTTTGTCTGCCCTGCACTTAGGAACCAAGGTTGAGTTCAAACAGGGGTCAGAGAGATAAAAGCCTGAGGCTTAACCACCAATTCACTAGTCTGGTGCCTAAAACTTCCGTCATTTATTTATTGCCATCAGAAAGGATCAGCCGGGTCCTGTGTCATGAAGGCTGGAGACAGAAGCCTCTGCCGTTTATTATCTCCCCTCTGGTCGGGACGCCATTTCCCCAGGACATGCTGCCCTGCGTGGGGACTGAAGTCTGAATGGAAAGGGAGAGAAGTTTCCTTGCTCTTTATGGGCTCTTTTGTTTTTCATCAAGAGGCCAAGTACAGAAATTTTGAAATAATTGTCAAAGTCAGAGCACAGGCAGACTCGGCAGGGGAAGCCAGTTAGCCCGGGAGAAAGAGAACAAACACCCATGGCTGAGGCTTCCAGACCAAGAGATTTACTGCAGCCACTACAGAGACTATTTGTGATAGAGGAGAAGATAAACAGGAGGTGCCTTTGGAGCCAGTGGTCATGTGGAAGGTGCTAGAAGCATTCCTGGGCAAGAACAGAACCCAGCCTCAGCAGCAGCTGGTGGCTGTCGACTTAGGTCCACTTTGCTCAAAACGTTCATCTTAAGTTCAGATCTGTGCTCAGGCTCTTTTAAATGTTAGTGCAAGGGGCTACCAGCCAGGCATCCGAAAAGAACAACTGCACGATAGATTTGACTAAAAACACCGATGCATGCAAATAAAACCTGGACAGCACCAGCCAGGAAAGCCAGGGCAAGGAACGGTCTTCGGGGCCCCCGCCTTTGCTGTGGAGCTCACACGAGTCTGAGCAATGCCATATCTCTCCTGCTACGGGTCCCCCCAGGTGTTACTCCCCGCTCTTCCACTTTGGCAAAGCAAGCAAGTTCCTAAAACGTCAGATGTGAGCTTGTCGCTGCAATGATCCTATGGTTATGAATAAAAATGGCCCTGGAACAAATTTGTGAATTGAATTGTCTTTCTGGGTAGTGGGCTGCATGGACCAGAGCTGCTGCTCATGGAGCCCAAACGAGTGTGTGTGTGTGTGTGTGTGTGTGTGTGTGTGTGTGTGTGCGCGCGCGTTGCTCATGTTAAACTTCTAGCAATCGTGAGCCCACAGGGTTAAGCCTAGAAGGCTAGAATGATATTTTCGCTGCCTTTGATGACACACTAAAATAAAGAACGTCTCATTTTGTAGCAGAACATTGCGTCTGTGAAGCCAATGTACATGTGGTTACTATTTGCAGAATTTGGCATTTTCTACGAATAGTATAAAACAGGCATTGGATCGGCTGTCATGTTTTGACAGGGTTGTCCTTTTTTGCCAGAATGCCACTTTCCCTATCCCCTACACCCCCTCCTATTTGAGCAGCAACCCTACCACTTTTTTTTTCAGTGGACTAAGAAAACTGATGAATAATGAATTAAAAGCTGGACTGGGTCAAGAGTTTAAGGCACAAGGAAGCAATCACCCTGAAGAGAGTGGCCCCCCTAAGGGGAAGCAAGTCCCTGTTATGACTGTTGGTCGGATTGTCTCCAGACAGGGCCTCACCCGGACCCAGAAATGGGAACAAGGTCAGGGACCAGATTAGTTAACAGTGTGAAGTGGGAGTTTAAAGCTGTTTTGTTTATAACAAGCTAATCAGCTTGACAGAGAAGTACCCCAGCTCTTCTCTCCGCTCAATATATTTGATGTGTTCCAAGCTGTCTGGGCCTCTGTTTTTAGATTCTCTCAATTCCACACCTTTCATCCGTCCACAAACGTGACAAAAATGAAGTTGACAATGAGAAATAATTTTACCTCTTCACCGTGACACACATCCATCAGCTTCAGTCCCAGGGTGTAAACCTGGGTGTGAGGTTTCAATTTCTCAGTGAGAGATGGAGTTTGCTGTGTTTAACCTGTAAACCATTATTAAACACATGTACACACAGACCCACAGACAGAGGACGCCCTCTTTTAACCACTTGAGAATTTGGACCTTAGGGTTTTGCTCCGTGTCTGGCATGTGTTAAATTTTTATTTCGAAAGCTGGATTTGACTCTCTCATTTTCTTAACTCTCTTTTTCTTTTGTTCAACATCTGCCACTTTTTCCTTTGATTTCAAGGGACCAAAAGCCAGAGTAAACCCATGTTGAAACACGTTTTCTAACTAACTCTTCAGTTTTACATCAGAATGGTCTCCCTGAGTATCCTTTCTTCTGTATGAGCAAAAACAACTGAGCTTGCGTTGGGGAAAAAATAGCTCTTCCATGGATTTTGAACAAACGATAGGTTTCTGATTAAACAGCTTTATCATGCATGTTTGAATGAACAATATAATTATACTCAAAACTGAAACCAGTTGTCAAGATGTCTGTGTTTGGCTTGGAATCACTACAGTACAAATCCAGTCACGGAATTTCTCAGAACCGTAATAAGAATAGCAAATAGGCCATGCACTGTATCATCATTTCATTGTTATTTATGTTTGCCTGGACTTGATTCGGAGTCTCAGAAACCCCATTCTCATGACATTTTTACCTGTTAAATCATCTCATTCTACCAGGAACCTGTAAATGAGCCTTTTCTTACAAAAAAAAAAAAAAATGAGCTTCTAGTATTAAATTCTTATCTTTGTTCATCTTTGATTTGTATGGAGGTCACCACTAATTATTATAATTATCATTAATCAATGAAAATTGATGCATTTAGTCATTCATTTATGTTTCATAAAACGTACTGAGCATCTAGTATGTGATAAACATGCTGCAAATTCCCAGGTACATGAAGAAAACAAAATAATTTCTGTCTTCAAATTCCTCATGAGATGAAAGATAAAATAATAGTTATATAATATACAATAAGATATATGTATATCTATGTAATATTCATATATTATATGCTTATGAATTGTGTAAGTGTAAATTTGTTTTTCTATTTCCAGGGAAAACAGTATGGCATGAAGAATTATCATCATCTATTTATTTATTGATAGAATATTTCCAGAAATGTCTCCAGGATTGTACAGTTTAGTTATTATAATGATTAGTAAGGATAATTTGTATATGGCAAGGAGAGTTTCAGGGGACTTTGACATATATTGATACTATCTTATTCAAATTGTCAATTTTATAACACTTTTAACCTCACATTTCACAAAATAATGCATAATGGAAGTTCTTCACCTAGGAACTTAACAAATATAAGGGTTTGAAATAAGCAGCTCATTCACTGAACAACAAAATAAATACTAATCGATAAATATGTGTATTGAGTCCCTATCTTGTATCACATAAATAGAACTGAACCAAACAGTTCCTTTCCTCACACATACAGAGAGTACTGGATAGAGAAGGAAGACATTGTACAAATAAACATATAATTAAATATTGAACAAAATGCTATTAAGGGGAAAATAGTGTTCTATGAGAGAGAAAATCAATAAAAGCATGTGGTTTAAAATGGAGAACAAGGGACAGCCTTCCCTAAGGAATTGGTGTATGGTCTGAGAATTGAAGGTGAAATCAGGCAAAGAGTACAAGGAAGAGTGTGCCTGACAGAGGAACAACATGTACAAAAGTCCCAAGTAGAAAAGAGCAGCTGTATTTAGAAACTGAACCATGCAATGTGCTGGGAATGCAGTAAACAAGGGGTGACTAGTACAAAATGAGCCTAGAGAAGTAGCTCTTGGAGGGCCTTGTGCATCAGGTGTATTAGTCAGTGTTGGCTAGTCTCTGCTGCAACAACACATAAATCTAAAATCTCAGTGGCACAGCAAAATAAAAGTTTATGGTAGTTTGTACATCTCACACTCTGATATGATGGTGGTGGTTGTAGTCATGATGGATGGAGAAATTCTACTCTGTATAGTCAAGGGGGTGGAGTGAGGAGAGGTACACAGAGAAGGCTCACATGCTTTCAATTGCCTTGATCTACAAGAGGCGTTTCTCACTTCAACAGGATTCCATTGTTGAGAGCTCCGAAGGCCTCACCGGGATGCAAATAGGTTTGGAATTTCCTTTTAGTTGGATTCCCAGTACAAACAAATGATTTGGCAAGGTTCTATCCAGTCTCTATTTAGAATGACATGTAAAGGAAAGGACATTACACTTTATCCTAAAGGCTATTAAACGGTGTTGTAACATAGTCCAACATCAATTTTTATGTGATTCTTCTAATATCAGGGTGAAGAATAGAGTAGAGGGGCTCCATCTGGCCTCTGAGTAAACCTAGGGACTAGACATCTTTTTTTTCTTTTAGGCAAAAAACATATTCCTATGTTTCATCCCCTTTTTGTGTAAAACTGAAACTTACAGCTGACTTTGCTTGGGAATCACACAGAGGAAAAGGTAATATTTATTGAAGTTGAGTCCACCATTTAAAAAGATAACCAATTAGAGAAAAAAGAGAACTTGACTAAAATTAAGAGTCAGGAAACACACAGAAAAAAATTCTAGAGTTCCAAGAAGTATAAAGTTTAAAATATATAAGTAAAGAATAAAACATCACACTGAAAAGCAATGCTCACAGACAAAATGTATAGAAAAAGAACAAAATAGCATTGCAATTGTAAAATATAGTCTTTAAAACTTTCAATAGTAGTCAATAGAGTTAAATAGTGAGTTAGACATATGTAAAAAATGCATTAGTAATTTTATGGGAAGATACTTATCAAGAATCTACATAAAAATGAGATGGCGAATAGGAAGATGAGATCAAGTGATATGGAAGAGAGAATGGAAGAGCCAAAAGAAGAATGGGGGAAAGGGGATTTTGATCAGCTAAGGCTTTGCCATTATACAAAGGACTTGCCTTGTATTTAAGAGGCGTAAGACCAAAATATAAGAAATTAAAAAGAGTGTCACACTGGCCATGTAGTCAAACTTTAAAACCCTAGGGAAGAGGAAACTCTTTAAGCAACCATGGAGAATAAGCAAATTACCCACAAATGCATATCCACTCACTAAATCTACCCTAAACTTTTTGCAAAGGTAATAGAGGACATAAAACAATGAAATGATAATTTCAAAGTATGAGTGAAAAATAACCATCAACTTAAGTTTCTGTTTTCAGTTAAATCATCCTTTCAGGGTGAGGACACAACAAAATCATTTTGTTTAAAGTCTAAGAGAGTTTTCCAGTTATAAAAGCTTACTGAAAAAATAAAATTGATAAAAAAATTACTGTAATGATTATGAATAATATGAGGGCTATGAAAACATTCTGGAGCTATACACTGATGTTGATGATACATAAAATTTTTGAATAACCCTCTATAAATCTTATTATTTCTCATTTTAATGTGTCATATTGAAACAAGGCTATGTATTCATATTTCTCTTTCTATTCACATAGCTCAAAATAGCTGTAGAACTTCTATCTGTCAAGGTATGTGTAGCTAGAAAAAAAAATATGTCCAAAAGAATAAATGTCCAAATAAAAAGAATAAAAATGTCCAAAAGACATGCTCTTAAATTATGTGGAGGCAAAGATGAACATTTTATGGAACCCTATTATTTTTTATCACATTTAGTATAACCTAAATAATCACCCTTCTAAATTCCTTGTGTTACATTTGCCATTTGTATACACTGAGACTTGTAACACTGCACACACCTATGGTTTATATAAAGGTATATGTTTGTACACATGTGTGTGTATCGTGTTCATATTTGGTAGCGAATACTTTGTATTTAGTGGGACTATTGTAGAAAAGCATTGATTGCGTTAATTAATATTAATTCATCGTGATATAACATCCTTCTCATCTCTTCCAATCCTCACTCCATCTCTTTGCAAACTTATTTCCATTCATCCTTCTCTACTAACTACCTTCCCAGAGGCTCAAACTTTAGCCAAGATGTTACCATATTAATAGCTAACCCCACCAACTTGTATATCTCCCTGGTTTCCACCATCTCTTTCGTCTTCCCTTCATCATGAAGTCTTTAAAAAATGATTAGTCATTAATATTGTTACTTTAAATTTCTTTTTTCTCTAAATATATACTGCCACATGTTTATTTTTTATTAATTTTCTCATTACCATCCCTTTATAACTACATTAGCAAGCTCATCAATTACATGCTAATTTCTAAACACAATGGTTTCACCTTACAATCTTACTCAAGGGTTAGAGTAGTTAGCATTATGGAACCTTCCATTCTTCTTGGAGTTCCTAGCCTGAGCTTAGAGCCATTACACTGTCCTGACTCTCCTTTAATCCCACTGACCATCTCTTTTCAGTCATTACTACTGTCTTCTCTTCCTCAGATCCTCTACTTCTGCAGCCCCACCTCTATGTTAATTGATGGATGCATCTTCTGGATAGTTCGTGTTGTCTGGTGCAGTTTCATCATAATCTGGGATTAATTAGCCAATTTGATGGCTGGGAAGCTTATGTACAATCCCTTGTAAACATCTTCACTGGCTTGGCAAGACCTGAGGACATCAAGTCCCCTGTAAAATCCCACAGACAAGAGGGATTTAGTGGGGAGGAAGAGGAGGCCAAGGAGATTAGAGACACATTCTAAACCTCTTTCATTACAAATCTCTACTCTGAGGGCTGAGAATATGAATCACAAGCCATTTACTTTCCTCTGCCAAGTGGGAGGGTGAACAGGGTGAATCGGCCATTAAGATGAGTAAATTCAAGGGAAACAAAGACGTAAGATGATCAAGTCAGCTTCCAACTTTAAAGACATTTCTTGATTGGTTCAAGTTTTATATGCCCTGTAATACTATTTTTTCTGGTTGCCTCTCTCCATTACCTAAAAAGAGTTGAATTTTATATTTGAAACTCTTCCCCTCTTATTTCTCTAGAAAATAGTTTTGTAACTTTACCCAGTAAGATTCTGTATAAACTAGAGGAACATCAAAACCTTTAAACAGCTAAACCTTAGGTTTAAGCCTCTTTCTGATGTGGTCTTTATATGGAGAGTCTTTATATAGTTGGCAGACAATCAGCCAAAGTCACTGTTGGTCAACATGTGTACAGGCTCTTGCTTGGTAAACATAAAGTAAGGTGTAAGAGTATGCCATTGAGACAAAAATGCCCCAAAGGAAACATCTGATTATTTTTGAAGTGGAAATATAAATGTCTTGGGGAGTAGATACTGCTGGATGCTTATACAAAATCCACTCCCATTTCCATCCTTACTGACAGAATCTCAATTTGGGGTGGGTGGGGGGACAGCAGTGTGATCAGATCAAAGTTACATTTCTGGGTATGCTAGACCACCAGTGGTGAGCACAGGAAACACATTTCTGGTCATTCCTATGTATTTCTAGAAAAGTTTTGCCTATTATTATAGGTACTACTCATCCTCTTGTTCCTAACTCCTTTCTACTACCTAGATTACAATCATGATGGCTGGAGTTGCAGCTGCCTTCATGTGCCTGATCACAGTGGGAAACCTGAAAGCATTTCCCTCATCCAGCTCTGGACAGCTTAGCTCTGAATAAATCTCTATCTTGTCTAACCTCTGGTTATCTGGCTTATCTGTTGCATGCAACTGAACCCAAATCCTCAATGACGCAGTTTCGAATGAGATGAGTCAAAGTGGAAAAAGCAAAGACTTGAGGTTTTTGGGCTCCTGGTTTGTATTCCAATTTCACCAGTTACTAGCTTGAGACCTAAGGCAAAATAACAAAGCTTCTGAACCTCAGTTTCCTCATCTGTGCACTGGTGCTTACCATACAGGACTCATTTCCTGAGACTGTTATAGGGATGAACTGAGTTAATAAATAGCTTCTGTAGATAGAAATTAAAATTATAATAAAATCTTAATAGAAGAAGGTTGTGGAAGTTCTCTCCAATGTAACATATATCCAGAAGATTCCATTTAAAGATGGAGTCAAACTATTTCTAACCCAGTCCATTTGTTTAATGCACTGCCAACAATATCACTGTAGCAGAAAACATATTTCATGGTGTGCTGGCTGGTTGAAGTAGCACTTAGGCACACTTGCACTAATTCCAGGTCAGCAAGAAAGATCCAAAGCACCCTGACAAGACCCAAACTGACCCCTTTTAACTCTTGAGTCAAATGTTATTTTACTCACCGAAGAAATCGCCGAAAATGAAACTAAATCTCAAAGGGGAATAAAATTGCCAGGGAAGGGAAAAACTCTCCTCGGGTGGCACTCCAAGCTTCTAGATTTTAGTCATTTTATTTATTTATTTTAATAAGAATGCAGAGCACCAGGTGTGTTTTCCATTTCCCTATAATTTCAAAATGATGACGTATACTAACACACATCCTAGTTTGTCCTTTTCTGCTACTTTCTTTCCTCTTTCAGGATTGTGAGAATATTTACCTAGAATTTCCAAGATCTCAAGTGTATCTTTGACATAGGGTAAGCATAATGGGCCATGTGTTGGGACAGGAGTATAGAGTGTGGGGACATCTTTTGGTTCCAAGGAATAGAGATTTATCTGAGTGACTTCAGGAGAAGGGGGAAGAGAGAGGTAGTTAGAGAGACTGAAACAGGAAAGCAGGCTGAAACTGACATGCTCTTAAACCAACTGGCTCTCCTGGGTTCCATACACTCTTCCTTGGCTCTCTCCCCTTAAAGGCTTTCATCTGCTTTCTCCATCAAATAATCTCCTTTTCAACAGTATAAAAGATACCAACCCCAGAGATTTGTGACCCTGACTCTGAAACTTTTCAGTAGGATCGTTACTATTATTGTCTATATCGAGATTTAAAAATCACCATATTTTTTATACCCACTTTTTCATTCTTCAAAATGTACCTTCTTTAGCACTTAACTGGAGTCATGATGACATGGCTCAACTCTAAATTAGTACATGATCTGTGAAGATTCAAAATCATCATGGACATTTAATATCTCAAAAAAAAAAAACCTAAGTCATAACTCTTGGACAAATTGTCTCTATAAGACCCTCAACTAAAATCAAAGCCAAAAGGATCATTCATACTCATTTCACAATGACTTCTTCTTTCTGCAGTGCTCTTTCATTCACCGACATTGCCATCAACCATCACTTCTGAGTTTACTTAAGTTATGGTCAAAGTACCAGACTGCTTAAGGATCATCGAATTTTTGTTTCAAACAATTGAACAGAGACTGGACAGTGTCCTTTGATTCAGTTGCCATATGTCAGTGCTTCCTGTCTGTCCTGGAATGCTGCACCTTTCTCTGCATCACCCATGTCCTGCCTTTCTTTTCCTGTCTTGGGAAGTATGACTTCCACCAGTCTCTCTGGGGAATTAGCTGCCATTCTCTCATTGATATCTGTTTGCTTATCAACCTCTCAGGGAGGTTTTTGTTCAATAGTCAGGAGGAAACATTGATCCATAGAGCACATTTGTCCATTCTTTTGTGGCAATGGTCAGTGGAGCTTCAAAAGATATCCTAAATATGAGGGGTAATCAAGTTGTTTACAGTTGCCAAAGACTAGAGATGGCAGGAACCATTGCATGTAATAGAAAAAAAAAAAATCACACAAACCAATTACAGGATTTTAGGAAACAAGAACATACTTTTAAAGTCAGAAGTAGATTCAATTAAGTCTTCATCTACATACAAAGATTTTAGGGGAAATAAACCTGGAATTTGCATTTTGGTTGCAAAATGATATTAGGATTTTATCAGTCTGGCACCTCCTTTTACATGTTGAAAAACAGCCTAAATATCTGACACATGAAAATGAATGCATTTCCTCATCATATTTCTAAGACTACAGAGGTAAACGAATAGCATGACACATACAATGAATCCACATGTTTTATTTTCCAAAAGGAAGGATATTTTAGATTATATTGTCATTTTCCTAAAATTGCAAGAAAAATGTGCCCCCCTTTGAAAGAAAAGGTTTGTAAGAGCTGAGGTTAGATGGAAAGAAGTCACTCTGACAAAAATTTACATGATAATTTTAACTCTCCAATATTTTCAGGTACCCATAAAGAACATTATGCACCATTCAATAGCCAGATAAAAGAGCATGGCTTATGACTTCCCACAATTCTAGGATATATTCTTTCAGTTACTCCCTTTTAAAAGCAAGTAATAAAATAACAACAGGGTAATGAAGTATCATTTGACACTCCTAGGGGTAAGTAAGCTCTTCCATAGAAAAGCCTACATAATGATTCCTAAAACCCTAAATTGGGTCCTCAAATAAAAAACTCATCTGCATATCTTTTGTGATACAATTTTGTCAATAAAAGAAAAAAATCATTTTCCTTATGACCTCTCTGAGTGGGATGATTCTTCTTGGTGCCTCAATTGCCAGTTTGGGCTTACCTTCATCAGTGTTCTTGTCACTGATCACTCTCCTAGTAGCATGGTAAAAATATGATGGTATGGGCTTGTAGTGGCCAGAAAATTAATATTTTTTGAATGCATGAATGATTTTCAAAGGAAGTAAAGGTACCCTGTGCATCCTATTGAGAAATATATAGAAGATTTTATTTTAGTACTGCAAGTGCTATACTCTATAGTGATAAGTAATTCCTCCAATTATATATATGTTCTACAAAAATTTCTATCTAGCAATGATAAGAATGATATGAATGTCAAAGCTATTACCGTGTCTTTGAAAACCCACATTTGGGGAAATAATATGGGAGTTGTGAAAAAGAACAATGAAAGATTAACTAATGGGGATATAAAGACATATTTACAACAGAGAATCTCTGAACCCAGTAACTCCACTTCTGAAATTTTCAACTAAGGAAACAATTCAAAAGGAGATTACTTTCTTCATAAATATTCTCTTGAATTACTGTTGTCAATAATAAAAGTTTGAGAACAATCTAAGTGTCCAACAGAGGGGACTGATTAGGGAAAAATGAGGAAAACAATGGAGACTTAGCCTCCATTGCAATGGAAAATTATGAAAGGTAAGGTAAAGTGAAACATGCCCAGTAAAATGCGGCATCTCTTTCTTCACTGGAACTATTTAAAATTCATATGTGATTCTGTACAAGGACTGGGAGAGAAAGTGAAAAACATGAAAATGGTAAATTTATTATAGTGGTGGTGTTTTTACACACATACACTTGTTATATCTTAGTACAAAATTAAAAGAAAAAGAAAAGGCTTGAGATGAGGAACAATAAATGGACTAAGATCAGGAGTTCCTGGAGGCCAGAACCTGAGAACCAGGAGACGACACCACAGGTTCAAGGATGCAGATAAAGAAGGGAGGCCTCCATCACAAATGGACTCAGCAGAGAGGACCTTCAGGTGACAGTCATTCACTTACCTCTGTGACCAGTCCTGTTTTCCTTGAATCCCAAGGCTGCCATTTGGCTTTTGCCTCCAGCTTGCTGGTCATCCTTGCCCATGACAATTCTCCCCTGTGATAATCCTCACTCTCACTTTTATGTTTCCACCCCGAGGCTGCAGTACCTTTCTGGAGGAAGTCACTGAAATGGGTGGAAATGTCCACTACAGATTCACACTATCCAAATCCAATGGGGCTGTCAGTACTGATGACTATCTCTGTTGATTCTCTAGTTCAGTTTCTACCATAACTCTTATATTGATAAATATCTTCCTTACCCTTTACAGCAAAAGGCAAGTGCCTTCAAGAGTGTGACATGGCAGAGGACTATTCTTCAGTTAGATAGACCAGAGTTTGGTTTCTAGTTCTTCACCTATAATCATATGGACTCAAGCAAGTTACTTCCCCTCTGAAAGCCTCAGTATCCTTTCACAAAAAGAGGTAATAAAGCCCCTCTTCTGCAGTGCTGTTCTGAGGCTGAATCGTAGCACCTGGAACATAGAAGGGGTTCAGTTAATGGTATTATTAACAAAAAACTACAAATCTTGTAGCAGTGGGTTTCCAAATGCTGGTGGGAATGGAAAGGGGTTGTCAGATTGGAAAGCAATCACTGACATCCAGGAGCTGATGGGGTCAGAGGTAGTCCAAAGTTTTCAAGCTCAGTAATAGGACAGGGATGTTCTTGCTACTGAAGCAAAAAACAAAAACAAAACAAAAGCAAAACAACAACAAAAACTAACTATGAGGCTAACTAAGTAAATAAATTATTGGGATTTGTGAGGGCATGGTAGTGGGTTGTCATTTTTTAGCCACCCATTCCACTTTTATCCTCCTTCTCTCCCACAAGAGAAAGGTGTTTGTCTTCCCTACAGGAAAAGTTGTTTACATCTTGACCCAAGTTCCTGATTTCACTTGCTCCTGTTACCGCTCCTTTCTTCAAATCTCCCTTCTCTCCTCATTCCCCTTGCTCCCCCTTTCAGCTGAGGAGCCCCACGTCTGTTTTCATTTATGTGAAAGTCCCTGCATTGAGGAAAGCTCCCTTGGTTCTTCAGTGGTAGTTACCATGTTTTCTTTTTCACTGAAGTCTTCTAAGACTTCTAGCTGCCTACTTTTTCTTTTTGAGTCCACCACATCTTCATCACCCAATTACATCTTAACTCCCTGCCTCTGATTTCAACTCTCATGACTAGTCCAAAAATGTACTCTCTCAAAGTTCTACCCTGTGACTTCCTTTTACCCAGATTTGTGTCTTTTGTTAATCTACATTTTCCTTGTTGTACCTCTTTGGTGTGGAACATATTTAATACAGCTGTCTTCTTGAATTTTTCCCCTCATAGTTAATTCTGTATTCATCCAGTGTTTTCCCCTCCAATTTCTTTACCTGTGTTAAATATTCCCCATTAGTTATGTGGTTACGGGGATGTGCTACAGTTCCAAACACTTTATTTCTGTTTTCTTTGACCTAGAAACTTGGGCTTCTCTAAGATTGAATGTTGCCATCTATAAAATGGGGTTAATTATCATATATAGAGAGTTGTGAGGATTAAATAAAATAATCTCCATCACAGATCTTTACACAGAGAAACTGTCTATAAATATTATTAGTGTTACTGTTATCCTCTTCTTTTTTTAATTATATTATGGAAGATTCTGCAGAATTCCCTGCTTAGGATCAAGAACACTTGGCACTACCATGTAACAATTTTACCTATTTTGGTGAACATCTGGAGCTAAGAAATCGATTATGATCTTTTCTCTTCGGCAATATTTGTAATGTTGTCTGAAAGATACTATAGCAGAACAAGTAATATCTAAAATTTTCTAATTAATTTAATTAATATTAATTTTTAATTAATTCAAATAAATTTCTTTGTTTAGGTCATGGTCACTAGTCTTTTTTTTTTATCATTTATCTCCTTAGACAGATTAGAAAAAATAAAACTTGTCCCTCTCTATGAAAAATAAGGCAAAGTGATATGCCTATTGATTTCACCCCTATGGAACCTCAAATAGCACCCTGGAGAAAGTAATAAAAAAAGTCAGATGAGCCCCTTTCCAGATTAGAATTGGGAACCAGTTGGCTCCCAGATGAGTTTGACTCGTCATCCTGAGCTCCCAATCAGGAATGAAGGTTGTGGCTCATCAGCTCCGCCTCTTGGGATCATTTAGATGACAGAAAATTTGCCGATTCAGGTTGAGTGTGCCAGAGGTAGTAGGAATAATATCTAGATTTTGCTCAGCATTGCTTTTGAAGGCAGGAGGGAAGATAGTGTGAGCCCCATTGATTTTATCTCTCTGAGGGATATATCTTATTGAAATAAAAATCTCAAAAAATTTTGCCTGGGTTAGATAAAGGAGATGTCCCAAAATAGGTAGACTCAGTGCAAATCCTCAAAGTTCTCATTTTCTTTCAAATGTCTTCAAATAACACCTTATTAAAACAACTTCCTAAAACTTTTTTTTGTAGAAAGGTGAGAAATTTATCAAGACAGTCTTTTTTATACAGTGAGGGTATAGCACATGTTTCTCCTGAAGTGTCTCCTGTCTTCACTGACTCAGCATTATCCTCTCCTCTCTTCCTCCAGATGAACCAGCTCAATACAGAATGCTACCATTTGATCGGTCCAGGGCTTGAAACTTCATGGGCACCATCAATAACTACTATTCCTTCCTTTAAAGCTCAGGCTATATCATTTTCCAAGTCCTCTTGATTTTATCATTGAGATCTCACATACCTTTAGTTTCTTCCATCTTTAACTTAACTCAGATCCTTTCTTATCATGTTATAACTGAACAATAATGAAAACTTAATAACTCTCTTCCCTCTTCAATCCATTCCTGTAGAATTGATCTGAGATTGCTTTCCATCATTTTGCCCTTTCAAAGACCATATATCCTCAGAATGAAAGCCAGACTGACATTCAGGATCTCTGACCAGTGGTTCCAGACTATTACAAACTCATACCTCTTACTACTCTGATGCATAAATTCTATCTTCTATTTAAAATCTCACTTAAACCTGCTTTATGCCTTTGAATACTCTTCATACAACACACAAAAAATGCCAGCCTCTCTCCTCTCTGTCTTTTAACTACTACCCTTTCTCCAGAACCAAATTCAAATTCCATCTTTTCTGTGAATCTTCTCTAATCTTTCAGCTAGATTGGTTTCTTCCTATAATTTTTTGGCATTTACACTCTATATGGCTAGTAGATTTTTCAAGCATGTCAGTCTCATTTCTCCATACAATCTTTAAGTTCCTTGAAGATAATACCTACATCTCATACATTTTGGAATCCCTCTAAGGAGCTGGCACAGGATTTGTAGATGATATTAGAGATATTGTTGATTAATTGTAGAAAAGTAGGTATTTAAACTCTAAAAGATGACTGAGAACATTAAGATAGACTGATAACTTCTCACATCAGAAAGGTCAAATTTAGAGTCTAAATAATCAAACATTCCCTAATCAGGGTAGCTGATATGGCAATAGAGGTTGTTCACAGCAGCAGAGCGGAACTGAAAGCATTGATGTGAACTTGTGAAGGTCCATGAATTGAACACATCCTGGGAAAATTCATCATGTGTATCTCATAAAATCCAGATGTGTCAGAGTTCCACCTATAAATGGAGAATGTACATAAATGGCAAAATGCACAGCAGTGCTTACCAAATTGTCAAGGAATATATTTTTGTCCACTAAAATCATACTATGTTTCGTAATTTTCTATCCAAATTTGTATTCCTCCATGTGAAATGGTTCAGCTACTATGGAAAAGATTTTGTCAGTTTCTCAAAAAGTTAAATATAGAGTTATCACATGCACCAGCAATTCTATTCCTTGGTATACACTCAGAAGAACTGAAAATAGTTATTCAAAGTCATGTACATGCATGTTCATAGCAGCACTATACACAAGAACTAAAAGGTGAAAACAACTTAAATGTCCATCAATCAATGAATGGACCAACCAGTTGGGGTATATGCATACAACAGAATATTATTTAGCTATAAAAATAAATGATATACTGATACATGCTACAATGTGGATGAAACTCCAATTATGCTAAGTGAACGAAACCAGGCACTAAAGGTCACATTGTGTATGATTCAATTTATATGAAATATTTGGAATAGGTGAATCTGTAGAGACAGGGGAAGATTGGTAGGTACCAGGGTCGGGATGGGGAAGAATGAGGAGAAACTGTTAGTGGTTATTGGGTATACTTTTGGGGTGATAAAAATATTTTGCAACTAGATAGGGGTGGTGGTAGCATAACATTGTGAATATACCAAATTTCACTAAATTGTTAACTTTAAAATAGTTAATTTTATGTTATTTGAATTTCCCCTCAACAAAAAATTGTATTTTTCATCACTATCCAACATATTCAATATATTTGTTGCTTTTATAATGTGTTTCCATCATTATACTGTGGAAGAAGAAGTAAACAGCTCCAGGCCATCATAGGTTTTATAAACCTTTTGGGAGGTAAATAATAAAGCAATGGAATAACAATACAAAACAGACTATAATAGGATGGTACCATTGTCATCTGAGAAGTATATGCTTACTTTGCTTCCTGGCTTTTACAGATAGCTTTTGACCCTGGGAAAGTCATTTGATGTCCCATAGGTTACAGAAAGAGAAGGCTGAATGAGATGGTCTCTAGATTTTCCCCCAGGCCAAAAATGATTGGGAGATTTTAAAGACAACATTGGATTGTAGAGATAATACATATCATGAAAAGCAATATCTGAGAATATGCGAGTGGCAGTATTCCCTGGGCAATGCTTCAAAAAAGACAGTGGGGATGGGTATCACCCCTATCATAGAAGGCTGGGTTGGAAGGGTTGCCAAGGTCACTTCAAAATATCTTTACTATTGAACAAATCTGATGAGGAGGTCCAAATACATTCTCAAGTTATAGCTAAATCATCTACAGATTAAGTTCTGAATCATTTAAAGTTGTGTTCTTCTCCACAGCTGAAGCCCAGGCATATAAAAATTCTAGGTAGCTATAACAACCTCATGAGTGACCCAGTAAAACGCAGGTTGTATTTACCATTACAGCAGTTAGATTTCATCACATTTAAATTGAAATTCTGACTTGTGGATTTTGTCCTGGCAATTTTGATGATATAAACTGAAGTTGGGATGAGTAAGATTTAGGTGTGAAAGCATGGATAGGATTATTTTTTTTTAAATTAATTTGTTTATTTATTTATTTATTTTTAGCTGTGTTGGGTCTTCGTTGTTGTGCGGAGGCTTTCTCTAGTTGCAGCAAGCAGGAGTTACTCTTCGTTGCAGTATGCAGACTTCTTATTCCAGTGCCTTCTCTTGTTGCAGAGCACGGGCTCTAGGTGCTCGGGCTTCA
Organism: Grampus griseus; assembly: GCF_964374135.1. Lineage (NCBI taxonomy): Eukaryota > Metazoa > Chordata > Mammalia > Artiodactyla > Delphinidae > Grampus > Grampus griseus. The sequence continues at coordinate 131,262,109 of NC_139018.1, forward strand.
GTAGTTGTGGCACTCGGGCTCAGTAGTTGTGGCTCGCGGACTCTAGAGCGCAGGCTCAGTAGTTGTGGCATACGGGCATAGTTGCTACATGGCATGTGAGATCTTTCGAACCCGTGTCCCCTGCATTGGCAGGCAGATTCTTAACCACTGCACCACCAGGGAAGTCCCAGGATTAATGTTTTGTACTAATTGTATATCAGCAACCTCAAATCCATCAGTTATTTAATTCTCAGTATAAATCACACAAAACATACTGCCCCGCCAAAAAAACATTACACTAATGCCTTAAATAGGCATTTTCTCAACCTTCTGAGAGTTAGATGCATTACTTCTGAGGAGAGTGAAAACGTCTGATGAATTGCTATGGTTTTGGTGTCCCACGGTCATTGTGCAAGCCTGCATTCTCCATTCCCAGGTGACAGAGCAGAGGGCCTGGATTTTGTTCTTCACAAACAAATATTCTTTGAAAGGTGCTCTCCTGCTCTCATTTCATCTGGTATGTAAATTACCCAACTGCAAAGCTGTTTGTCTGCGAGGGTTTTATAACCCTTCGTTGTTTATACATGTCACTGATGAGTTTCTCCTTTGCTGCTCAGCATGTTCGGCATGTTATTTATTTGAAAAAAAATAATCTCCACCTCCAATTTAAGGAACCCCTGTCTTCTTCTTTCTCTAGCTGGAGGAAAGGAGTGGGAGGTGGGGGAGGATGGAAGGTAGGAAGTAAACCGAGCAATTTTCTCCCCTGGAGAGACACTTCCTGTCAGAAGGACATCAGTGACTAACTGTCATTTGAATGATCAAAAAGGGGGAAATAGCAGCTTGGAGTTTGGAGAGGATGAGCTTGCACACCTCCAGGCTCAGAAAGCCCATGATTACCCATGGCCATGTTCACAACAAGCCTTCCCCACACCTCCAAAGACTCCCCTATACATACATTCACATATAACATGAATAGACTGAAAGGGGTCTTTAAAGAAACTGCCCCAGCCATTTCTTCTAGCTCCTTGGGTGCAGTGGCTGCAGGGACACCTTCCAGAAAAGCAAGCAAAGATTTTTGTCCCTTTTCACACCTTCTTCAGCAAATTTCTGTGGCAGAATATTTGGGAATGGGAACAAGTACAAATGCAAAAAAAAAGTGTTTATGAATAATGGAACATTTCAAATCCATCTGGTTTCTGAGACATTTTTTTAGTTTCTCACTACAGCCAATTATATAGCATGCTTGAGTGAGAACTGGTTCTATCCTGAGGCTCATTCTGCTCTCAAATTTCTACATTGATAGTTGCTACCAACCTCTGAGGTTAGTAGCCATATGGTAGTCCAATATGGTACTTTATACTCTACTTGTTATATAGTAGGTGATATTCTGGTGAACATAAATTCACATTGTAGTAGACGCCATAAAAGGGGGATCCGGGATAGGGAAGCTGGAGGGCCTTCCCAGATTTTGGCATTGTACAATGGTTTCCCTTTTTAGTTTAAGGATGCTGGGGGATTATTTCCATAGTTCTTCCTTTTGTTGCCTATGTATACCCAGTGTATCCCTGAATACATGGCAAAATCCCATGAGAAAGATAGGTAAAAAAATGTTTTGGTTTTGGGAAAAGGCATTTCCTTCATGCCATTCTTCAAATAGCTTGCATTTTAAAATTTTTTGTTATAGACTATTTCAAGTTATAAATGTATTTTTCAATTTATATATTTCAATAAATGAAAGTATAGGTAATACAGTACTGAACCTCTGTATGTTTCAGTGGGTATCCTCAAATGATGACCTTTATAAAAAATAAACTTAATATCATCACTCTAAAATTTCACTTCAGTAATTCTTTACCATCATTAAATTTCCACTCAGTTTACAGAGTAATAAGGACTCTCCTGCTATCTAAAAGAAATCTTCCTTTATTGCTGGGTGGTTCACTAGAGGCTGTACATTTTTATAGATGGGAAAATGAAGCTCTGAAAACATAAATTAGGTGCCCAAATTTGCATGGCAAGCAAGAGCAGAGAAGAGCTCAACCGCAAATCTATGCCATCCAAGTGGGATCTATCAGCTGCTTTGCCTCCCTCCTTAATTACTGAGTTCTCCAAATGCAGCCTTAAACTTAGAGAAGCAGGACCAGAGTGGACAAGTTCAAAGACAACACTGAAGTTTTAACAATATTCAGTTGGTTTCACGTCTGTAGAACTAGAACTGTGGAAGGGATATGAATATGCATTTAATACATGACACATTTATACTCACAATGGATGTGGGCAAGGCTTAATACCTCTCAGGGAGGAAACTCTAGGTTTTGCAGTCTTTCTTCAACGACTGTGTCTTTTTCTGACTTATTTCCTCCTTGTTGCCACTAAATTATAAATTCCATATTTTGAAAGTCATTGTAGCCTTTCCAGTGGCCAAACCATACCTTATATGTGGAAGGACTAAATAAATACTCACTAAATGAAAGAACATTAAAAAACACACACTTATTAGTATTGCAAACTCTACCTCCAATAAAATTTTAGTTAACATTTGTCTAAAATTTTACTCGAAACTGCCTATAATATAATAGTTGGAATAGCTCCCAAGCTAAACGTAACACAATATAAAAATGTTATAAAATGTCTAATAGTATATCCCAAGCCCCAGATGGCTTATCTACATAGTTTGGATTTTCTGCATGCCTGTACTCTCTGACCTTGGCACAGAACATCTAGATTTGCTTTAGTTAATTAATGTGGTTGACTATGGCAAGTTCAGCAGAGGACCTGAGTGATTTTAAATGGCTGTAGACTTTCATTTCTTAGTTACTAAATTTTAAACAGTAAAAGATTATTTACCAACAACTTTATGAATCATTGAAAAGTCTTTTCATTCAAATGTATCACAGTATTTATGTTCTCTCGTCTTTAAGTTAACAGTAATTTCTTATATATACACATATAATATAAAGATAATTTCTTTTATATTGACTGAGTACCAGATACTTGTGCAGTTGAGATTTGCCTTTTCATTAAAAGGGATTTATACTATTTTTCTTATTTCAAAACTAAGGAAACGAAGATTTGTGGAGATTGATTGAATCAAAGTGACCTCAGTTGGTGAGCTGGACCTCACACCAGTTTCTCTGACTTAACTCAATTACTCTCCTCTTCAGAATTTTCCACATTGCCTGACTCTGAGAATCACTGGGCTCTTGTTAAACAGACAGGTCCCCTGGCTTCTCCCCAAGAATAGATTCATCAGTATAGGATGAAGGCAGCTATGTTCTCTAATTTTTAAAGGTGAGTTTGATCTTGAAAATAATGATTCGACTAACCAACTGAATACCTTCTTAACTGTGCTCTTACATGTAAAATGCCTGGTATAGAGACCAGTACATAATAACTCTCAGTAATGGAAGGTGATTATAATGCTGTGTAAATGTTAATTCCCGCCCCCCCCCCCCGGCCTCAGGTTTAGTGGAAGGCAAAAAGAGCTACACAGAAAAGAGGGAATGACTTCTCACCTCCTTCTAACCTTTTAAGATGAGTCTGTCCAGGGACCATCTGTTTGCAGGGGATTTGCCATTTCTCCTTATGCATGAATGTCAGCACAGCCCCTCAATGAGGTGGCCTCCCCAAGTTTAATTCATGTAACACTCAATCACTCCAATATTAGTAAAATTTGTTAAAATTTGCCTGCTTGGTATTTGTGGAAATTGGTGGGGGGAAACAAAGAGGAACAAATAGCTCTGGGCAAAACCAGGCATCTGAGAACAGATGGTGTGCGAGCTTATACCACTGAGCATGGCTGACAAACCGTAGCAGTAACCTGTTTTGATACACAACTACTGGGAGTTTAGTGAGTGAGAATTCCCAGCAAAGCCAAAAACTTCCCTGGTGACCTTGACTTCACTTGGTAATAGCACTACCAAACACAACTTTACTGGTAGAATAATGGGATAACAACACAAATTTAAAAGTACATTTTAGTAAAAAACCAAAAAAACTACAGGAAATATGTGGTCCCATCATGCCATGGAGAGAAGAAATAGAAACTGAAACCATCCAAGCAGATCTGGGGCGACCCAGAGAGTGTTCAAGTATTTGTCTAATCTCCAAAAGGATTTTCACTAACTTGGAAAAGTGGGGAGTTGCCGAGTGACTATGGATTCAGCCTCTATCTTTTGTCTACTTCTGTTCTCTCTTGCCCGCTAAAAGTACAAAATAAGTGAAAAACAGCAAAAATAAACCATTTAACAGGGCCAAATATCTCCTTTAAATCAGGAGTTCAATTATTTTTCCAGTCCTAATTTAGAAACCTCGAAGTCATCAATTACCAATAATATCCATTCTATTTCCACTTTGCCCTTTAATTCTGTGTATCTTTCTTTAACCATCTCTCAGATGTGTGCCTTTCTGTCTTTCTCATTGCCAGTCACACTCCTAATTCATACCCACATTTTTTCAAACCTGGAATACTGTGACAGCCTCCCATCTGGTCTCTTTGTCTTACGTCTAGTGATCATACCCTGTAACTGGGGAAATACTTTAAGAAACTCCCCATTCCTGACCCCAGGTAGGTCTTAGAAGACTCTGCCACCAACACAACTCCCTCAGATAACTAATTATTATCTTAGTTATTCTGATACATAATATATTCTAGCAATTTCTGCCATATTAATTCCCATATAATTTTTATCTTGCCAAGAACCTTAATGGCTCAGTGTCCCTATATTTCACTGCCTGGTTTTGATCTCAGGTGGCCTCGGTCTGCAGTGGCTTGAAGCAGGATTTTTGTTCCCTGGCCAGCGACTGAAGTCAGGCCACGGCAGTGAGAGCACTGAATCGTAGCCACTAGACCATGAGGGCCAGTGACCAGTGACAAGACCCTGGCCTGTCGGCTTGGTAGAAATGAATTCCCACAAAGAGATGGAAAGTAGTGAAACAAGTAAGTTGCTTATTAGGAGGAAAAGAGTACATGTGAATAGGCACACAGGGGTGGGCTCAGAGAGAGAGTTGCCCACTCATAGTAGTTTGAATCACTTATATGGGGCATTCCTTCCAGCTTTCCTCTGGCCAATCATTTTGCTTTGCCTGGCTCTGACTTCGTATTTGGTTTATCTCAGAGTCTTCCCCTGCGTGCACATGCATCTCTTAGCCAAGATGGATTCTAGCGCAGAGGTCTATGGGTAGGTTGACATCACCTACTATGGGGTGGTGCCCCCTCCTTTTTTGACCCCTGAGGAGCCTTTCTGAGCACGTGTAGTTGGGAATGTCTCCTTGACCTGAAGAATGGGAAATATGTGGTCTCTTTATCTCTTGTCTGGGCAGAGCTCATCTCCTCTCTGCCCCTGCTGTTACTGCTATCTTAAAGTTTCCACTGGAGGCAAAGTCCACGTAGTGGTTGCCCAGTCAAGGGGTCAACTCAATGGACCAGTGGTATGTGCTGTGATTTCCTGTCAGTGACTTGTGTTCATGATTATGCCTTCTCTTTCACCCATGTGAGTGCAGGCACAAAGCAGAGTTCAACTTAATAACTTGCCGAGACTTCTATTCCAGATGGACTGTTCACTCCATTGACCTCTTATGAACGGGTGTTCTCTCTCTCCTCATATCACTTGTGTTCCTCTTTCCTAAATACCTTTTTATTTCTTCTGTGTTTTGCTACTTAAATCATATCCATTTTTTAAAGCCCTTCTCATATTCTACATCCTTCATAAAGTCATCTACAGACTCCACCTAACATTTCCTTATATCACTGTTGGTCTATTCTCTATGCCATGTATTCTGAAGGTTTATTGAATGATTAATGGCAGAGTAATAGAGTGGAAAACTTCTGAGTAAAAATAACTGGAATTAAAATTTCGTTATATTATATGTCATCAGAGAGATCTAGGAAATTCATGTCATGTCTTTGAAATTCAATTTATTCTGTACAAATATGGGAACAAATATAATAATTCTACGTTACAAAGTTGTAAGAATTCAATGAGAAGTTATCTGAAAATAGTCTATAAATTATCCAATGCTAAATAAATGGGAAGTTGTACTCTCCTGTTTTATATTTTCTACAAATTATAGCAACAAATTTAGTTTTTCTCCCTTAAGTAGATTTTCAGGTCCTTAGAAACAAGGATTGCACATCTGTTTTTATCCCTTATTGCAATCTGCACACTGTCTTGCACACAGTGGAAATTCAGTAAAAGGAAAATTGTTAAATTGAGTTAAGGTAAAAATAAACCAGTCATTATAAGAATAAATTAGTTAATAAAAATGAGCACCCTTATTTTTAACACACTTTTAATGAAAGAAAATTTGTTTTTGATCCATGAAAGATCAAAATGTACAACCAGAATATGATCCACACATTGATCAAGTATTTATTTATTTATTTATTTTTAATTGAAATATAGTTGATTTACTATCTTGTGTTAGCTTCAGATATATAGCAAAGTGATTCGGCTATACATATATATTTTTTTCAGATTATTTTCCATTATATGTTATTACAAGATATTGAATATAGTTCTTTGTGCTGTATAGCAAATCCTTGTTGCTTATCTATTTTACGTATAGTAGTTTGTACGTTAATCCCAAAGTCCTAATTTACCCCTCCCCCTCTTCCTTTGGTAACCATAAGTTTGTTTTCTAGTTTGTGGGTCTGTTTCTGTTTTGTATCTAGATTCATTTATATTATTTTTTAGATTCCACATATAAGTGATATCATATAGTATTTGTCTTACTTCATTTACTTTACACAGTGGGTTTCAGTCCATTGATCAAGATTCTTTTAACTCAATTTTGTCAGAGTTAGCAAAGAAAAATATAGGATACTAAGTTAAATTTGAACTTTAGGTACATAAAAAAATAATTTTTAGTATGAGTAGGTCTCATGCAATAATTAGGACATACTTATACTCAAACATTATTTCTGTTTACCTGAATTCATATTAACTGAAGGTTAATTTGAATTCATATACTGCAACAAAACTAAAAATTATTTGTTGTTTATCTGAAATTCAGATTTAACTAGGCATCCTCTATTTTATCTGTCAACCCTACAAATTTAGTCACAAATGAAAGGAATCCAACTTAAAGTAGTTTAGACAGAAAAGAGGAACTTAGTGGACCATTTGTTCCACTGGTGGAAGGGCAAGGAGTACAACTGGGCCTCCTGCTCAGCAGGGTATCGTGCTTAAGTGTCATCAGAAGTTTTGCTAGGGGTTGGCCAAAACGTTCATTCAAATTTTTCCGCAAGACAGTTCTCGTAGCATTTAGTTGTCTTTACCTTCATTCGAAACAATTTTGTTCGATTGCATTGTGACAGCTGTCATATCAGTGTACATTTAAAAAAAACATATCAAAATTGGTGAATATTTGTGTAGCCAATTGAATATTGCACATGGAAGGAAAAAAGCAATATTTTCGTCACATTGTGCTTTACTATTTTAAGAAAGGTAAAAGCACAACTGAAATGCAAAAGAAAAAAAGGATTTGTGCAATGTATGGACAAGGTGCTGTGACTAATCAAATGTGTCAAAAGTGGTTTGCGAAGTTTCATACTGGAGATTTCTCACTGGACGATGTTCCATAGTCGGGTAGACCAGTTGAAGTTGATAGCGATTAAATCAAGACATTAGATGAGAACAATCAATGTTATACCACGTGGGAGATAGCCAACATACTCAAAATATCCAAATCAAGTGCTGAAAAGCATCTGCGCCAGCTTGGTTATGTGAATCACTTTGACGTTTGGGTTCCACATAAGTTAAGCGAAAAAAACCTTCCTGACCGTATTTCTGCATGTGATTCTCTACTGAAACGTAATGAAAACATTCTGTTTTTAAAGCAAATTGTGATGGGTGATGAAAAGTGGATACTGTACAATAATGTGGAATGGAAGAGATGGTGGGACAAGTGAAATGAACCACAACCAACCACACCAAAGGCCAGTCTTCATCCAAAGAAGATGATGTTGTGTATATAGTGAGATTGGCAGGGAGTCCTCTATTGTGAGCTCCTCCCAGAAAACTAAACAATTAATTCCAACAAGTACTGTTCCCAATTAGACTAACTGAAACCAGCACTCGATGAAAAGTGTCTGGAATTAGTCAACAGAAATGGCATAATTTTCCATCAGGATAATGCAAGACTGAATGTTTCTTTGATGATCAGGCAAAAACTGTTACAGCTTGGCTGGTAAGTTCTGATTCATCTGCCACATTCATCAGACATTGCACCTTTGGATTTCCATTTATTTTGAACTTTAAAAAATTCTCTTAATGGAAGAAATTTCAATTCCCTGGAAGGCTGTAAAAGGCATCCAGAACAGTTCTTTGCTCAAAAAGAGAAAAAGTTTTGAGAAGATGGAATTATGAAGTTATCTGAAAAATGACAGGAGGTAGTGGAACAAAATGGTGATTACATTGTTTAATACAGTTCTTGGTGAAAGTGAAAAATGTGTCTTTTATTGTTACTTAAAAATGAAAGGAACTTTTTGACCAACCCAATATTATTCCTCTTTGCTTTTCTCTGAGTGAGCATCATTATCTCTGATGGTCACTCTGGGCCATCACAGTGGGAAAAGTTAGTTTAAAAATTAGTTTAGGGCTTCCCTGGTGGCGCATGGTTGAGAGTCCGCCTGCCGATTCAGGGGATGTGGGTTCGTGTCCCGGTCCGGGAGGATCCCACATGCCGTGGAGCGGCTGGGCCCGTGAGCCATGGCCGCTGAGCCTGCGCGTCCGGAGCCTGTGCTCCACAACGGAAGAGACCACAGCAGTGAGAGGCCCGCGTACTGAAAAAAAAAAAAAAAAAAAAAAAAAATTAGTTTAAATCACAGGTTCTAGCTTGATTGCCCAGATTCTTGCCACCCACCCCTCAGAGCAATGGCTGTGAAAGGGGAATATGGTCCTCAGATTGTGAAATATTCCCACACCTAGATCAACTATAATGACGATGGAAGTATACTGACCATGGCACCATTTCAGATCACATATTTGAAAAGGGAGGGAGAAGCAATTTCTCCAAGGTAGGGAAGAGGAGATTTCCGAAAGAAAGAGAGATTCAGAACAGAAAAAAATAATAATATTCACTTTAACTAGAAATCTAAACAAGAGGATTTTTATTTTCAGCGTTCTTAAAATGACTTCTTTTCCCTCATTTTGATTGGCAGCTTCCTGGAAGTCTGGGTAATCCAGTTCACTGTGACATGTATGTAGGTGCATGGCTCCATATTCTTGTGAGTCTTCACTGAACACCCTGAATAAATTTTGGAATAGTTTCGTATGACTTTAGAGTCAAATCTTCTCTCAAGTGAGGGCTCCTGGGCTCTCATTTTTCTTTTGCTTTGATAGAGGCATTCCACATGAAATAAGGGGGGCAATGCTTCCTAGACTAGCAAGGCAGGGTACAGCCTTTCTCAAGCTTGAATACCTGGTACTTGATAATTCTACAAATAATTCTTGGAAAATCTAGGCAAATCTGAGTGACCAGTTCATAATTTAATCTCCTGAGGAAACTAGCCAGGCATTTTAGAAAGTAATGCATGAATAACCCAGGTTCTAAATTGAAAATGAGCATGTTTTAAACAAGTCCAGTGGAAAGGAATTAACAGTAGAACTAAAAACACCATATGCTTTTGACAGGAAAAATTGCTCAGAGCAATATGCTAAAATGATATAATTGAGTTAAGATCCAATTGCATCAGGACAAAAGCTAAGACAGTGAATAAGTTAAGTCTGTAACTTATGTTGCCTAGTTAAGTTGATACATCAGAAACAAGAAGCCTTTTGTTGTCTTTTATTTATATTAGGGAAGAAAAATATCTCTGGCTGGGCTTCTGCTTCCAGTAATGAAGAACCAAGCAATTTGAGTATCTTCTTTATCCAGAGAAAAGCTGGATATGTATTCTCTTGGAAAGTATAAGATTACTAACAGGACTCTGAAAATGACTAGGCCAGGATACCGGAGGGGGACAGAGGTCCAATGAGAGTGAGTCTAGGATTTGGGGTCACTTTTCCACTGAGGGATGTTGCCATTCAGTATCTGGTATTTGAGTGGATGAAGGAATCATCAGTGATTCTAGCCATCTGTGGAGGCCAGAGAATCAGGGATTAGAGTTTGGAACTCAGTAAAGGGGGCCCAGATGAAAATCCTCATTTAAGCTGAGCCACAGAAAAGTTCTAGTTTAGGGAAAGATTGCACCTCATAGAGACTGCAGCTTAGCTTTGAATTTTCTCAGTCAGCACACTGGATGAAGAGAATTCCAGATTGCTAATGCCTCCAGTAACTGGCAGAAATAACTGTAAATCATATCTGGAGGAAGATACAACAGGCTTTGTGTTATTTCTACAAACAATTTTGAAAGTATAATTTATAGCACATAATAAAATATCACCGGCTTATAAGAAACTAAAGCAATATGAAGAAAAACCAGAAGAAACTTCAGACATTACACAAAGCCTCTTAAGGGCTTGAGATACTGTAGCTATCAAACATAGAATTTAAAGTAAACATGTATACTATATTCCAGGAGATGGAAGAATAACCCAGAGGTGAAGGAAAAAAATCAAAATGAGAACTTAAAAAGTATCTGGAACTGAGTGATAATAAAAAGTAAGGTATCTTAAAACTTTTGGAAAACAGCTAAAGCCATGATTAAAGGAAAATGTATAGCTTTAAATGCACATCTTTGGAAATAAGGATGGGTGAAAAGTAATAATCTTAAAAACCATCTCAGGTTAGAAAAAGAACAACAAACTAAATTCAAAAGAATTACAAAAAATGAAATAATAAATATAAGTATAAAAGTAAATGAAATAAAAAACAAATCATAATAGATCAACCAAGTAAAAAGTTTTTTATTGGAAAAAATTAAAAAATTACTACAGTTGTGATGAGTTTGATAAAGAAATATATGCAAAGGAACTAATAACTTATATCAAGACCATCTCTACTAAACTTATGGCATTCAAAGAAAAAAATATATTTTGAGGAAATTTATGCCAGTAAATTTGAAATTTTAGCTGACAAATTCCTAGAAAAATACTATTTAGCAAAATAAATACAAAAATAAATTTAAAAGCTGAATACCACTCCTTTCAGAAAAAAATTGAATCAATAATTGAAATACTTGCCTCAAGAAAAACTCCAGGTAGTTTTGCCAGAAAACTTCACAAAACTTTAAGGAAAATTAAAATCTCATGCAAAATATTCCAGAGAATAAATAAAGAGGCAATAATTCTTAATTTGTTTTATGAGGTCAAGCATAACCTTGATATCATAATCTGAAACAACATTAATATAATAGACAATTATAGTGTAATTATGTCACTCATTAATATAGATAAAATTATTAAATAAAAATTCAAAAATACAATTACCAATTTGGAGTTACTCCAAGAATGCAAGGCTAATTTGGCATCTGAAATATAAAATTACTGTTATTTACTGCATTAGCAGAATAAATTTTTTATATGATAGGAGTATTTTGATAGATGGAAAAATTGAATCTTATAAAGATCAACATCTCTCATAAAATTTTAAAAAATATCAGCATTATGTGAATAGAAAGAAATTTATTTTCTCCAATAGAGAGTGTATGTCAGAACTCACATCAAAAGGGCACATTTAATGGTAAAGTATTCCAAGTTGTCCTTTTGAGACTGAAAACAGCAACGACAATAAAAAAATATGCTTTCTATGGATACTAGCCAATGAAATGAACAAGACAATTAAATCAAAGGCCTAAGTATTGGATAAGAGTAAACAAAACTGTTATTATTACAGATGACACATTTTTATGTATAAAATTCAGGAGAATCAACAAATACATTTTGATAAATAAGTACAATGTGTAAATAAATGAATTTGGCAAAGTTGTTTGATACATAGCAACAAATAAAAACTATTTTCTTTTCTACCTGCCAACAAAATTTATAAAATTATCAAATAGGCTGTGTCTATCATATATAAAGAACTTCTCTATAAATCAATAAAAAGAAAAAAAAGATAGAAAAATGGACACAAGACCTAGGAAACACTTCATAAAAGATGTATCCAAATGAATAATGAAGCTCAACATCATCACTTACAACAGAAGCAAAGTTAAAACCACAAGGTGATACAATTAAATACACATCAGACTGTCTATAATTTTTAAAAAGTAAAAAAACCCTGCTATATGAAACATTCATACACTGCTGTCAGGAGTGTAAATTGGTCACAGTCACTTTGGAGAACAGTATAGCACTTTTTTTAGTGTTGAAGATATGCGTATTCAAATATGTACCAAGAGACACATAGATATGGGAAAGTTCATAAATGCATCATTTTTAATAGATCTAAACCAAAAATAAATCAAATGTTCATCAATAATAGAATGAGTAAATAACTTATGATCATGAAATAGTGAAATATACAATGAGAAGATTAATGAACTATAGCTACCCATAAAACCTTGATGAATGTACCAAACGTAATGTGGATAAATAAAGCCAGACACAAAAGAATAAAGTTTACACAAAGTTCAAAAACAGGCAGAGCTCAACTATCATGTTTAGGGATGCATATGTGGGTATTAATGTAGATTAAAGCAAATTTTCCTCTAAAATCACAAGAGTAGTGATCTTTGGGGGAAAGAATGGTGCTGTGATTGGGAAGGCATTTGTTGGAGACAAGCAAGGTTTTGGGAGCGTGCTAAAATTTGAAGCGCTTGCTGATTACACATGCATGTTTTTATAATCACTCATTGAGCTCTTGTGTATTGTGTCATTGATACTCTCTTGTGTGTGTATATTTTATAACCACAATAATTAAAGCATATAAGGATAAACAGTTGAAACTGTCAAGCGCCTTGAGGTTTTAAGTGCACATCAGGTTGCCTAAAGATCACAGAGCAGATCCCTACAGCCCTCTCCTCCACCCACGTTTTTCTGGAGAAAAAGAAGTTTCTTCCTCTTTGATCTCCCAGAAACCTGATAGCATCTAGTCTCTCCCTTGCTTTTCTTCCTGAAATTTAACTTAGTTATCTAATGTTCTGTGAACATGGACTGCCACTTAAAAATTCCTCTTTTCTTGTCAAAATATGGGGGCTGGTATGTTATACCTTGTTTAAACTGCTCGTGCTTCTACAATGTAATTGAGCCACCCCCTACTGATTGAAAAGGACCAAACGGACTTGAACTTCCAATTGTCAGAGATTATGCCTTAAGGCAAAAAGATGCCCGACACACTTTCTAAAACACGGAAGACCATACTTTCCATGTCACATGTAGGCTATGATTCTTTGTATTTGACATTGGACCAGCTTAATATACACATTTTCTCATGTATTTCTATACACTGGAATTTGGAGAAACCCAAGCTCAGAGGATAATCACTCAGTACTATACCTCTGGCCCATTGTCATGCAGACTCTGAATTAAGCTACAGAGACATCTGTGGAAGGTGGGAGGAGGTTTATATATCTGATGGCTCTTACAACATTCACAAGTTCACTGTGTAATGACGTGACTGGTTCTACAGGCCTTGGAGTCTTAAAATGTTGAGAAAGATATAAAAACACGTATCTTATGGGTTAATGTATGTATCAAATAGCCATACCAACCATCATAGAAAGATCATAGGATTCAGAATATATGGGTTCAAATTCTGGCCCTGCCTCCTTCTGGTATGTAATCCAGGACCATTTTCTCTGGGGACCTTAATTCCTTGTTTCTACATTGATGGTGGCCACTATACAAAATAATTCAAATTTAAGTGTCTAGATGTTTCTTGGGACATGGAGTCTATTGTAGGTGCTCAATAAATCCTGATTGAGTGTTCACAGTAAGGTCAAAAACAATACATGCAGGGCTTCCCTGGTGGCACAGTGGTTGAGAGTCCGCCTGCCGATGCAGGGGACGCGGGTTCGTGCCCCGGTCCGGGAGGATCCCGCGTGCCGCGGAGCGGCTGGGCCCGTGAGCCATGGCCGCTGGGCCTGCGCGTCCAGAGCCTGTGCTCCGCAACGGGAGAGGCCACAGTGGTGCGAGGCCTGCATACCGGAAAAAAAAAAAAAAAACAATACATGCAATACATTGGGACAATATTTTAAAGGAAAGAAACAATATTTTAAAACATATCTCAAGAGGTGACTGATGCCTAATTTGATGATTGTATTTTCCTTTTTCAAAATGCAGAAGAGGAAGATTAGAAATGGAATGCATGCCACTGTAGCATGGAGACCATTCCTCTTAAGTCCCGTTAAGAATTCTCTCCCTGACCAGTGTACCAGAGGGATCTGGAGACAGCTCTCTCCTCTTCCAATGATGCAATGCTCTCTGCTCACTCTTACAGACCCTCCTTTCTTGAGTCACCATTTGCATATTGGTCCCATCCAAATCCACATCTTCAGCACCTTTGCCTCTCCTGAGCTCCAAATCCCACATGTCATAAAACAGACACTTCTTATATTCAGTCTGTAGTTCTTTCTCTTTGAAAAGAATATTTTAATGGCTTTGAGAATACTTAAGTGCTGATTTTGATAGCACACTTCAACCTATGCTATATATATCCCAGAAGCCAGTCAACCAGAGGTCACCTGGAAGTCTCCTTGGCTTCCCCTGGTGCTTTGAGGAATTGATTTCACCTAGAGTTATGATTAGTTCTAAGTCTCAGGCAGTAAATGTGTAGCTGTCTACATAGACATCTATTTTAATTCTTCAGTTATTGCCATAATAGAGTCTTCTGTACTTGCAGTGGGACTGTTCTAGTATAATAATCCTGTCATACACAAGTTTTAATTCAGTTTAGAAAGTCAGTTTTCTATCAGAGAGAAGGGTATCACTGAGTTCCATTAAAAATGTAATTAAATATGTGGCATCCGAACCTCTTAAAGACTTAATTCATTGGACTTAGATTTGTACTGCAGTCCCCCCAAATAATTTCTATCCAAATAATTGGTGTTTCCCTGGAAAATAGTGACGGAAAAACTGTTCATCACTTCTGCCCCAGTCACTCATTTATTTCAAAATATTTATGGAGCTCCAGGCACTAGGCTAGTCACCGAGAATCTCTAAATATATGAAAAACTCAAGTGACTACAAGAATTCAATCTAGTGTTGTGAATTGGGGCAGTGAGTGGGGGGGGGAGATATTTTGCCCATTAAAAGAAACTGTGATTTATAATAAAGGTATTTATCTCCCTTATCCAAGTCTTTTGTAAAACAATTCTACATGTTTCCATTTTTCCCTCTTCACATTGCTGCAAATTGTCTTTGACCTCCACACTTTCCTGAAAATGCTCTAGCCAAGTCCACCAATAACTTATTTACTTCTAAAAATTATATGGATGCTTATTGGTTTTCAATTTTCTATTATTTCCTTGAAATGTACTACCCCTGGCCTCATCTCCTTCATAAACTATTCTTTTTCCTTGGTTTCCTTGGTGGTAATTAATTCCCCCTGGTTTTCCTTTCTGGCTAGTTCTTCTTAGTTCCCATCCAAATCACAATTGTTATATTTCTTCAGTGTACAAACCTCAGCTCTCTTCTCTTTTCATGCTATACACACTTCCTAAGTAGTTTCATCTATCAGTTACCAGATCTTTGGTGGTTGCTTCCCAGTACCCATCTGCAGTCTAGATGTCTTTCTGAAGGCAAACCCACCATACAAGATAGGTATCTCTTAGATATCTTAAATTAATGTTTCACAGGCAACCTAACCTCAACACCAAACCAAACTCAGTACTTTTTCCCCTGAAGTGGTTCTTTCTACTGAGTTCCCTACCTCAGCCAAAGTTATCCCTGCCTCCCAAGTTCTCAGGACAGAAACCTGTGTATCATCCTTGTGTTTACATCTATCTGGCTCCTGCACCCAGATAGTCATCTGTTGATTTTATCTTCTAATAATTGACAACTTTCTTTATTTTTCTCTATTCCCATAATGATTTGCTGCATTCAAATCTCCATTATCATCACTGTAAGTCCCAGCCTCCATTGCCCTTAGTACAATGTAAATTCTTAACTTAATCTTTTATAAACTGACCTCTGCTTATTTATCCTGTCTATTTTTAGTCAATTATCAATATTGGATTTTGTGCATTAACAATTTGTTCTATTAGCAGTTCTCCCCCAAATGTGTTCCTTCCCTTCTGAAAAGAGAAATTGTGAACTCTTTCCTTAAACTAAGGAGGCTTTTTCTGCCTTATCCCTTTTCCTACTCACTGGGACCGAACTCTCCTTGTGAACTCTGGAAGGGTCATGTCCTTAACAAGGAAGATGCCCTTCTTACATGCTCTGATCATATATTGAGTTTACCACTTATGGGTAGTTTATTGTAACTGCCCATTACCTTTCTCCCTGGAGTGCATAAACTCTGTCTTGATTGTATTTCAAGCTCTAACACAACTTAGAACATTTTTTTTAAACATCTTTATTGAAGTATAATTGCTTTACAATGTTGTGTTAGTTTCTGCTATATAACAAAGTGGATCAACTATGTATACATACATCCCCATATCCCCTCCCTCTTGCATCTCCCTCCCACCCTCCCTATCCCAACCCTCTAGGTCATCAAAGGAGCACCGAGCTGATCTCCCTGTGCTGTGCAGCTGCTTCCCACTAGCTATCTATTTTACACTTGGTAGTGTATATATGTCCATGCTACTCTCTCACTTTGTCCCAGCTTCCCCTTCCCCTTCCCCATAGCCTCAAGTCCATTCTCCATGTCTGCATCTTTATTTCTGTCCTGCCTCTAGGTTCATCAGAACCTTTATTTTGTTTCGATTCCATATATATGTGTTAGCATATGGTATTTGTTTTTCTCTTGTGACTTACTTCACTCTGTATGACAGACTCTAGGTCCATCCACCTCACTACAAATAACTCAATTTTGTTTCTTTTTATGGCTGAGTAATATTCCATTGTATATATATGCCACATCTTCTTTATCCATTCATCTGTCAATGGACCTTAGGTTGCTTCCCTGTCCTGGCTATTGTAAATAGTGCTGCAATGAATGTTGAGGTACATGCCTCTTTTTGAATTGTGGTTTTGTCAGGGTATATGCTCAGTAGTGGGATTGCTGGGTCATATGGTAGTTCCATTTTTAGCTTTTTAAGGAACCTCCATACTGTTCTCCATAGTGGCTCTATCAATTTACATTCCCACCAACAGTGCAAGAGGGTTCCCTTTGCTTCACACCCTCTCCAGCATTTATTGTTTGTAGATTATTTGATGATGGCCATTCTGACCCGTGTAAGGTGATACCTCATTGTAGTTTTGATTTGCATTTCTCTAATGATTAGTGATGTTGAGCATCTTTTCATATATTTGTTGGCAATCTGTATATCTTCTTTGGAGAAATGTCTATTTAGGTCTTCTTCCCATTTTTGGATTGGGTTGTTTGTTTTTTTATATGTGTGCTGAATAGTGAATGAATCAAAGTGTGTCCACAATACCACTGGAAGCCCAGAGGATGAAGTAGTTTATTCAGCTTTGGGAATGACTATATGTCATAATGTGTCATTTATAATAACAAATGACATTAGAACTGGGCCTTGAAAGGATGTGAAGAAAGATACAAAATTGTGTGTCTATCATAGAACAAGAAACCTCAGTTATGTTTATCCTCATAATGGAATAAAGTAAAATACAGCTGATCTGGTCATTCCTGCCATCCTTCTATTTCCAATGATATTCTTTCCTGAGATGATATTCAAATTAGATATTAGCAGTAACCACCACATAAAACACATTGATTCTCACTATGGAAGAAAGCGACCTAATTGTGAAGGGTGTCTACTCTCCAGACCAATAATTTGGTAGTTGATGAAGTCAGCTGCAAATAAGACATTAAAGTAGTATTACTTCAGCTCGTACATTTAATCAAGCAGAGGTCGGAGAACAAAGAGGGGCTGGGGTGACAGTGAAGCTCAGGACAGAGGATTATTGTACCATAGCTTCTCAATAACATGGATGTTTCTCCTTCAGTTCTTGTGTCATAAAACTGGTGGGCCTGGGGCTGCCTTTGGATTACAGTCCCTTGAAGTGATAAACATGCTGTTTCCCTGAGATTTGCCCCAGGAGATAAACATTTCCGATGGATTTTTCTGACAAAGCCAAGAAAGCTAATAATTGCCATGTCAGGCAAAGAAAAAAAAGTGAAAACTAATTCAGTGTGATCCCTTATGAAAGAGGGAAAAAGAGCAAAAGATGATTCACAACTGGAAGCATGAATTGTCAAAGCTCTTTGAGGATTTTTTGAATAAGCACTTCCGCCAGGTTATAAATAATGACAACAGACAGTAATTTGCATGGATTAAGGTTGTTAACATTGATCAATTTCTGCATTTTAAAATACTCCCAAATTCTTGATTATGAGTGTCTCTTTGTAGTGAAGGATTGATAGTGGGAGTAAAAGAATCTGATGAATTTAAAACTCAGATGAGAGAAAGCAAAGCTGTGCAGATCTAAACTGAGATACCATTAGTAGTTCCCATAAATCAAATCATGTTTATAGTAAGGATACAGCTGAATTACCATCTGGACTTTTTAACCTCGACATTTATTTCCGAATCATTCCCTAATATTGGAAGTAAACTTAACCCTTCCTTTCATCTCTAGGGTTTGCCTTGATGACAGTTTTCTTTGAGAAATGATTTGATTTTTGATGGGGACAGAATGTCATGTGTGGCATTAGGTTGGAAGAACCAGAGAAAGTCTTGTGTAACATTAAGCTGTAAAAGAAAGAAAACATTCTTAGCTTTAAAACCACATCAGCTGAGAAGAATTTAATGTCATCGGGTAGGGGGAAGTGGGAAATTTGTATTCCAACTGCTTAAGTTTGGGACATAAGTTTGGGGCATTTTTATGTATGTAATTAAATCGATTTCAAAAAACTCTATGTAGCTATAGACAGGGTTGACAACAAATAGAAAGAAATCCACATGGATTTTCTAAAGCTCTAATTGAATGGCTAAATAATTTTAATCAAGTCACTTATGCCTAGAACCCTTTTGGGCTCTTATTTTTCTTTTTAATTTTCTACTGGCAGTGCTTATAGTGATAGAATGAGAAAGTCCAAACTCCTATCCAAAGTCCCCTAGCGAGCTTGAGCACACAGCAGCCTAGTGAGCTTGAGCTTTTCAAGACAATTAATAATCAATAGTGTCCTGAGCATGAATCATGTAGCTCAAAAAAAACCACCAAAAAACAGACAGAAGAGACTTGGGGTGGGTATGGGGGCAGGGATGGTGGTAAGGTAGGGACTGAACAGCAGGTGGGATGCTTACCTTTTATCTAAAGAGACACAAGGTATGTCAATCCTGTTTGAAACAAATTTGAAAATATATTATGGGAAAGCATCTCATTGCTTATTGAGATAGTCATCATTATACTTAGTAATAAATATGTATTGCTTTAAGGGCAAAGACTTTTATGACTGAGGAGAAGTTTGTAGAATACAAGGTCATAGAATGTAAAGGCAGAAGAATACAGACTTAGGAAACAGAAAAATCTAAGTTCAAATTTCAGCTGTCACTTACTGGTAGAACAAAGTTGGGCAAGTTCTTAAGTTCTCTTGAGTCAAAATTTTTGTTATCAAGAAAATGATGATCACAATATCTACTTGGCAGTTTTAATATAAAGCCTAAATGAAAAACAGTGTAGATAATTACTTGGTACATAGTATGTGTTAGCTATCATTGTCTATGTAAATACGCATTTTTTGAAATGTGTTTTTTACTGCATCGTAGGAAAATGGCCAGATGGATTTTTACCAAAATTAAAAGGTGTGTGTCTTAAAATATACCCCATGTAGCATGTGTAAAATTCACATCTGAGGGGCTTAAATGACCCCCAGAAAAATGAAGAAATGATGGACCAGAAACCTATAGCTTCAGATGTGAGCCTCAAACTGTAAGTCAGCATGGCCTGTGGTCCAAAGAGCAGGTTCCAACATAACATTCAAGTGACTGTCCACCCAGTATGTACTGTGTTCCAGGGCAGTTAGCAGTTTTACTGATGGCTAATAATTTTCCTTACCAACCCCAGGGGATAGTGGATAGGTAGTGATTTAACACAACCAATTACAGAACTTTTCCATTTACTTTACTATACAACTGGGAAGATTATTAAGGAGAAAAATGATTTTTTCTCTAGCATATTAACCCCAAAATTTTCTCACTGTGGATTTACAACATCTTACTTTCTAACCCCTTCACAAAAAAAATTTGAGTTATTGAAATGCTGGCACTTAAGGTGCCAGGGTGGAAATCAGAACATTTTGCTTACCAAGAAGGGGTTTCTTCCAAGGCATTTGGTCTGAATATCGTTTGTGCAAAATGACTGGCCCATCTGTAATGACCGGTTGGAAAACAATCTGAAATTAATGTAGAACCGTGAGTCTAATTCATGTCTGATGGGAGCCAAATCTTAGGAGCAAAGAAAGATAATCATTTCAGACCTGGGATCTTTGAAATTTAGGCTATCCTCTTCTATCTTGATTCAGCTCTGATATCATGGTTAACATCTTTCTCAGAAGTTCAGCATTTCTAGTGCCAGGAGAAACAAAATGTGTACTCTTTAGAAAAATACATTCTCTTCCTGTATATAGCTCTCTCTCTATGTCTCTCTCTCTCACCTTCAAATATTAAATGACTGTAGTGTAAGGAATAGGATATGCTTTTTCTGATTTTATATGTAAACTGGCTCACTTGTCATTACCAGCTGTATTCTGTCAGTGCCATTTATAATAAGTGCAAAAACTTAAATAACAAGAAATTTGGTCAAAAATAGAAATGACCTATTAAAGATATTTAATTGAGGAAAATTCTGCTTAATCTACTCCATTTCATTTTTAAGTTGCTGTTTCCTTTCCTTTTCCTCATAAATAAGAAAAATTTGGCTCAGAAACTTGGCTCATGAGATTGTGAAGAGAGTTTATCCTACATGGAACTCGACACACGCTGATCAGGGACTCTTTTTCATCTGAGGACTTTCTTTAGGAAAGAGGAATTAGTTTCTTAACTGCTTTCAAAGTTGCCTTGATAAGTTTCTTTGTGTCATTATATCTTTCATTTTGAGTTGAAGGTTTTTCACCCAGCCCTTATTATAGATGACCTAACATTTCGCTCTGGGGCTTATGTCAGAATCCTTTTCCTTTAGTTCCTGGCAAGGTTGCTGCCATTTCCTATCTCTCTCCTTCCTGAATTTACCTAAACTGAAGTTCCAGGCTTTTGTTGAAATGCTTTTCTCCCTTCCGCTCTTGTGTGCCCTGTGTCACATTATCTGCAAAAGGTTGCAACCAACTTCCCTTCACTGTGGACACAGGAAGGGGAAATGAAGAGGAGAGAAGTTACTGATCTGTTTCTAGAGGTCAAGGGTGTGGGGAGGGTGAATGTACATTTTTCAATAGCTTTCACTGCAGTGTGTGCTTTCCTTTGTTAACTAACCTTTGCTATTGTGTTGAGAAGCCTTTTAATAACTGCCAGCAGAATGAACTAAACGGCAATACCAAGATGAAAAGGTAACAAATTATATGTGCACAGATGCCTGGACATATACATAGCAAATACCTGACTGTTTCTGGAGGGTATAATGTGCCTGTGACTTTTCTCAACCATCAGAGACAGTATCAACTTTATTGTATTCAATCCTCACAATATCTCATTAAAATGAGTACTATTTTCATCATTTTATGAGTGAGAAAACTGAACACTGAGACTTAGGGAGGAGTGGTCAGTTGCCAGAGATCACACAGCAAGAGGCAGAGGAGCGTTTCAAAATGTATGTCCATCCCTGCCCTTTCCAATCTCTCATGCTGCTGTAATGTACAAACACACACACTGCTGACATGGAAATCTCAAACTTTCAATCTAGGGCAACTTTTCTCTATCAAAAGGCAGTGAGTTTTTTTTTTTTTTTTTTTTTTTTTTACATTTAAATTATTCTCGGGCTTCCCTGGTGGTGCAGTGGTTGAGAGTCCGCCTACCAATGCAGGGGACGCAGGTTCGTGCCCCGGTCCAGTAAGATCCCACATGCCGTGGAGCGGCTGGGCCCGTGAGCCATGGCCGGTGAGCCTGCGTGTCGGGAGCCTGTGCTCCACAATGGGAGAGGCCACAATGGTGAGAGGCCCGCGTACCGCAAAAAAAAAAAATTATTCTCTTTTGGTGACAGGCTAATTAATGTTAGCATATTTCCATTCTTACATCCCAGAGATATTTGGACAATGGCTCTCAAGGTTCCTGCAGAGCTTTCAGTTGCAACCTGTGTCTTTTCCAGACCTTAATTTTGGTAATTAGTCTCCTCTGCTCCACCATCTCTGCAGGGCTGATGGTAGCCCTGTGACTCTTCCTTCCGGTTTATGGTGATTACAAATGGGGCCTCAGAGTCACATAAGATGGGGCACCCTTGCTCCAAATGGGTCTCAGGATTCAGGAGTGCAATGCCTGGCACGATTAGGGGACAAAGGATATTTAACACAGCAGCCTAGCAAGCTTGAGCTTTTCAAGACAATTAAGAGGAAGTTTTGCAAAGTGCAAAAGTAGATTAATGAATACACAAATGCCTTTGATTTATTATTATCACTCTTTAAGTGTCAGAATTAATGGAATAACACATCAAAGGTAGTGTCCTCATTAAGGAGGAAGGGCTCCATAAACAGGAGTAGTGGAGAGAAAGGAATTAGACATGGTGAAGAGGGGTCATAACCAACCCCAGTGCCTGTTGCAGGTCTGCAGAAGCAATCCTTCAGTCTGAGCATTCCCTGTGGTCAAGCACAAGCATTGGGGCCAGAGTTAAAGGAAAAAAGAAAGAAAGAAAGAAAGAAAGAAAGAAAGAAAGAAAGAAAGAAAGAAAGAAAGAAAGAAAGAAAGAAAGAAAGAAAGAAAGAAAGAAAGAAAGAAAGAAAGAAAGAAAGAAAGAAAGAAAGAAAGAAAGAAAGAAAGAAAGGGAAAGAAAGGGAAAGAAAGGAAAAAGGAAAAAGAAAGAACGAAACAAAGAAAGGAAGGAAGAAAGAAAGAAAGAAAAAGAAAGAAAAGAAAGGGAGAGAGAAGGAGGGAGGGAGGGAGGGAGGGAGGGAGGGAGGAAGAAAGGAAGGAAGGAAGGAAGGAAGGAAGGAAGGAAAGAGAGTATGGGTGAGATAAATAGAGAAACCAGTAAGGACACAGACAAGTAATCTTCTGTATTTACTGTAAAGGTAGAAAGTTGTTTTCTCTGTTGTCCAATTCAAGGGCACATAGTGAAAGTATTTTATAGAGGAAAATGAAACACCTAGAGGTTAAGTGGGTAGCTGGGAGGAGCACCCAGGCTTTCCGGCTTCTGGTCCAGTCCAGCTGTTCTTCCTCTTCATCCTGGGCCACACCCCAGACCGTAGACTGAGGCATCAAAATAAAGTAAAACTAAACAAAACAGGCAAACCTTTCTGCAGCCTTAATCAAAGCAACTCAAGGGGGCATTCCAGAGACATTAACCAGATCATGGCATAAGGGTCATATTTTCAAGTCAAGGAGTATCACATATTGATCTTATTTGGGTTGTTATAAGAAGTGGAAGAGTAAAAAATTTAAAGGGTGTGTATACCTGAAACATTTAAGAATGCATTGCTCTCCAAAGCTAAATTGTTAATGTAGCTGAGAGCTTACACTTATCAATATCATTTTTATCTTCTACTCTTAACTTCTTTTTTATGTTACACCCTTAACTTTCTCATTGGATGAAGGAAACAAAAAACAAAGGCAAAGATTTTCCTCTTACATTAGAGTCAACATATACCCACTTCAGAAAATTTGGAAAATAAACAAACATATCAGGAATAAAAAGAAAAACTTGCTATAAATGTCAACATACCCATACTTTGGAGTGTTTGAGTGGTGGGGCAGTAAACAACAGTCACTGTGAGCTGCATTTGGACATACCTAACTATCCAATTATTTGGTCTAATCCCAACTCTGCCCCTTCATATCAGTGGGTCTCTGGGAGGATTATTCCCTTCATGTGTCATTATCTCCATTACAAAATGGAGTTATTAAGAGTACCTATATTGTAGAATTGACTGAGAGGAGCAAAAGCTATGTGTTAAGTGTTTGGCATGGCAGCACTTAGCAGGGTTTATTAAGCACAAACTATTTTTCCCAGACAGTGGACTTATCTTCATACACAGATTATCAAGTCATCTGAGGAGGAACTCAATTTTGATCCTCCAACCCAGAATAAGAAGAAAATAAGTATTGGCTATAATTATTGCCAATATTTTTCCCAGAGATAGTTCCCAAAGTCGAGGTCACATAATATGCATAATTTTTCACATTTAAATGTAGTATTGTAGCATAAATCCTACTGTTTATAAACACTCAAATATTTTTGGTATCTGCAAATTACTCCAATATAGTACATTAAATAGTTTACTTAAGTAATCCTCAACTATTGTGATTTTACATTTTTAAAATTATAATAAAACTGAAGAGAGCATTTTTTATTTATCAACTTTTTAAGGCATTTTAGATATTCGCTCACTTAGAATAAAATTAGTGGATCAACACTTAAGTACACTTTTAAGGTGTAGGTTGCATATTTATGAATTACTTTACACAATGTGGACTTGATAATTTTACTTTCTTGATATGGAAATAGACTGAATAGATATTTAGAACTCTGCCTCCAGCTTAAATAGTATGCTCTTATATCATTAAGCAGTCCAAACTAAATAACCCCCAATTTACCATAGGTAATTCAGTCAATGCTGAGAACTTAGAGTGCATTTTATCATAACATTGGGCTTTGCATATGCATAACAGTTAAGTCCAAAAAGCTCACTTAGCACATAATATTTTACAACAGAAGCATTTGCCAATTGTTCTCAAAAACTAGATATTGGTTAAAAAAAATTATGGAGAGGTGGATTCAGGATTTTAAATGGGACAAAATCTCTGCTTCCTCAAGCTCACCTGCCCACCAGACAGCAGCAGCCAAGTTTCCCATGCCCTAATAGTAAGTGTATCTGGTAGACTCATTAGTGTGGGGCTTCCAGAACGCAGGGTGAAGGCTGGTAATGAAGACTGGAGAAGCAGATTGTAGTAGATCTTTGCTGTGAAGCTGTGTGTTACACATTAAGAAACCCAGGAGACATCTCCCACACTTCCCTCTGCCTCATTCCACACATCTGTTTAACCTGGTTTTGGTTTCTACCTTCAATGTGTTCCTCAAATCTTTTATCAACACCACACTCCACTTCTGCATTTTAGCTCAGACCACCATTATCCTGACATCATTTAGAAGGCCAACAAATGTAGCCAAAAGACAGTGAGCTATAAGAATTCAACCGAGGGTAAGATTGAGACTTCCTGTGAAATCTATCTTCCTAAAATCTATTATGAAAGAGATCATTTAAAGTCCTTGTTAGCTATAGTAACATTCCTTAAAATCATGTGTTTTGTGTTTTTCAGCAGATTAGGGTGATTTAGGTCAGTTGGAACAAGGACAGTCCCCAGAGAACGTCTTTTGTTGGTCCCCTTACTTATAGTTAGATTTTCCTTTTGAAACAAATCTGTTTCATTAAATATTTATACATTACTTTTAATGTTTGTATAATATTTGATTCAAATGATTGTATCATGATTTACTATAAGTTCACCCATATTTGAAACCTCAGTTTTGTTTTTTGTTTTCCTAATTTTGACCTGTTATAAACAACACTATGGTGGATATATTTCTAGGTATAACATGATGAATCTTCATGATTATTTCCTTAGGACAAATTCTTGGAGAGAGAAATGATGAGAAATGATGAATGCAAGATGCCTTCCAAAAATATCATAACAAGGTTCATTGCTACAAATGAATAGCTTATGATCATACATATGTGTAATTCATATGTATATGTACACATATAAACACATCAACATATAAGCTAATGAGTAGCATATGTATGTTCACACAAGCACATTTTTATTTTAAATTTTTAGTACTAAGGAAGTTGAATTTTTATAGCTCTCAAATATTTCACTAGGAAAAAGAAAAAAAATCCTGGCTATTATAACAATAAATATTCCAGGTAAAGTTAGGATATTTTATCAAGTCCCTAATCTCAAATAATTCTGGAGTATTAATTGGAATTATACTATCTTTATGAATTAACTTGTGGACAATTGGCATTTATATAACATATGGTCTCTGTATTAGAGCATTCCGTGTTTCACCATTTATTAAAATATTTTTAAGTGTCATTCAGGAAAAGCATTTATAATTTTATTTAAGTGGATCTTAAGAAGACTTACTGATACAAGTATTCCTAGACATTTACACTTTTGATTTTATAGTAAATAGTAGATTTCTAAAATATTACAATACCAACAAGTATTGTTCCTCAATAGGTAAATATTTATTTTCTTATCTTGCCTTTATAACTGACCATCTTGCAGAATTCTCTATTAGATTCAGTAGTTTTTCTTTTCCAGTTAATTCTCTTGGATTTTCCAGCTAGATAGTTATTATAAATGGTAATAACTGCTTTCTTATTCCATGTGTATATTTATTTTTTCTTGTCATATCACATTTGTTAGTATTTTAAGAACAATAATACAAATAACAGTAACAGTTGGAATTTCTTTTCCTGAGTTTTTTTTTTTTTTTTTTGTGGTACACGGACCTCTCACTATTGTGGCCTCTCCTGTTGTGGAGCACAGGCTCCAGACGCGCAGGCTCAGCAGCCATGGCTCACAGGCCCAGCCGCTCCACGGCATGTGGGATCTTCCCAGACCGGGGCGCGAACCCACGTCCCCTGCATCGGCAGGCAGACTCTCAACCACTGCGCCACCAGGGAAGCCCTCTTTTCCTGATTTTAATGGGAATGTCTGTAGTGCTTTACAGTTGGGCATAATATGGGCTACTTATTTTATTTTAGCAAAATATTATCATACTAAAGAAATATCATTTGATCAACATAATTTTTGAAAGTTTTGTGCAAAATTTGTTGAACTCTATCAAATGTCTTTTGGTAGATTTTGAAATGAATAGATGGTGTTTCCTTTTTGATATATTGATGATATAGCATATTAATTGATTTTTTACATTGAATGCTTCTCATATTTACACAATAAACCCTAATTTATCATGGAATATCATGGAATATTATCATGGAACCCTGTAACTATATACTGCAGTACTAGTATTCTTTAATTATATAACATTGATTTCCATTTAGTGTGAGAGTAATTTGTTTTGGTACTGGGAATTGTCACCTCATGATAATAACTATAAAGCTTTCTATATATTTCTAATCTTTGGAAAGTAACATAATAAGTATCTATTTCTCAAGTTGTGAAAGATTTATATGTAATACTATCTAGGCTTTATACCTTTGTTGGACATACAGTAGACATTAGATGCTGTATTTTGACAAACTTTAAATTTTCTTCCTAAGTTTTTAGTCAAAATGTTTCCTGTCTATTCTCAAGTAAATTTGTGTATTTTAAATTCCTTGTAGAAAAATCATTTATTTTACCAAAATGTTCAAATTTGTCACCACTGAGTTGAAATAATATTTTCTTATAAATGGTCTATTGATTCCTTTCATAGATACAACATTTAAAAAAAAAAATTATGTGGGTTTTCTGTCTTCCTTCTCAATAATAGAGATCTGTTCAAGAAACTGTTCTCAGATTTTATTGACCTTTTGAGAGAACCATTTCAGATCAATCCATTTTTACTGCTCTTCTAATTCATTAATGTATGCTTTCATCTTTATTATCTCTTTCTTTATATTTTATTATTCATTTTCTTGATTCAGTTTAATCTATGATTTATTTATCATTTTTTGTTTAATAAAAGCAAATAATTTGGATTTTCCCCTACCTGTTCAATATGTCCCTCTTACCTACAAACACTTCTTTTAGGCCTGGAGGTTAATATTCTATTTAGACCACCACCCACTGCATTTTTGACCTTTACAGTGAACTGGCTTGACATCACTTCACCCTCTCTACAGTCTGACTTCCTTTACTACATGCGGGGAGAAGGTGAGTTTGAGGAAGATGGCTGTAGGATTATTATAATCACTTTGATCACATAGAGTGTTGGTCAGAATCTCTCATTTCTCCAGTTGTTAAATGTCTTTGGCTTTTAAGCATAAGTAGAAAATACCAGAAGTAAAGAACCCAGATTCTGGTACTATGAAGAAGAGCTAATTTCACCACTTTCTATTCCTTTGACTGGACTCTATCATAGACTATTCACATTCACAACCACAGCCTTCTTTCTCCCTTTCCAAGAATTAAACCATAAATACAGTTTAAAACTACTAGCTTCTTAAAATATTTTGAATTATCCAGATCTTCAGTGGACAAATGACAAGTCCTTTTTTTTACCCTCTCTTATCATATAACATTTTTTTTAACCCCTGTAACTACTATAATCAGGCCTGGCCTGGTGGACTTGGTAAGATGGCCATTCTCAGAAGTCAGTTGTAGGATAAATCTCAGAACAGAAATGTGAATCCAGAGTAATTTATATACTGAACATGAAAGATAGCAGGTATGACTGAGAAGAAAAAAAATAATAAAGCCCCATCAGCCATGGAGCAGAATACAGAACATTCCAAACAACTTATATTTAAATTAAATGTTATATTTATATTGGGTTATTTTTTTTCTCTGCATTAAATGCTGTTTAGTTACTTATGAATGAAAGGGGAAAAGCATGTTAACAAAAGAATTATTGGATTGGAAACTATATCTCATCCTAAATTTATTTTTTTCTCATTTGTTGATGACAAGGTTTATACTGTATTTTATTATCTGAAAGATTAATTTTATAGAAAGACCGAGAAAAAAAAGGTTATTCAGGAAAATGGAAGTATTCAGGAAAAATACAAAGGGTGGTAAGAAGAAATAAGAGTTGGTAAAATGAGTGCAGTTTAGGTGAAAAGAGAGTGGGGAAAGAAACTACATCTTAGTGACTTGTGTCAAAACCTAGGTAGATTTTGACCCTTTTTCAGAGCACAAAGCCCCTGTCTGAGCAGGTGTGGAACCTGCAACACAGGTGAAGTTCTCCTCGACTTTATTTTTTTTTTCCATCTTATGACAAATTCCCAGGGCAGATACCAACTTACACCATAATTTCCACATTATTGTTCAGTTTGGGACCTTGGAAGCCTGAACTTTCTTAGTCTTTGAAATGGTAAGGATTAATGATATCTACCTTAAAGCATTCAGGTAACTATAAAAATGGAGGTTTCACCCCTAACTCAAACAGATTTGTAGCTCCTAAAAATACATTTGGTCAGTTCTGAGTCCCTCATAACACCTATCGTGGTCTCTTCTTTATGCCTTATCAAAAATCACCTATTGCCTGGAAGAATAGAAATGGAAAAGACCCCTCACCCTCATTAAGCTTTCTTATTCATTTCTCTGTTGTCTGTATCTACTCCACTAAAATAGTTTTCCTAAGAGAACCAATTCAGTTTCTCATCCCCAGCTTATCCCCAGTGCCTGAATCAAAGTCTGTCACATAGTAAGGAATCAACAAATATGTGTTGAACAAATAATGAACGGAGTCATGGGCTACAGTACAATATTTTTTGTACAAACAGGCTGATTGCCAGGAAGACAAAGTGTATTTGTCCTAAATAAAACATCATAGAGTTTTGAAAATGACATTTCAATTTTTTAATTACTTTTTAACTGTCTTCTTTATTCTTTTTTTGTTTTAGTTTAACACAGCCTGTATCTTCAATGATAGGCCTGGTGAGGGCAAGGATATTTGGCTTCTATAATTACTTATTTCTCTTCCCAAGGAGCCCTGGAATTCTGTCATCTGAACTAGTACACCAACCCACTATAGAGTAGAATGAATTTAGTTGTTTTTTCTACTTGTCATGAAGTAACCATTCTAAACTACCTTATTGGATTTACATTGAATATGGGAAAAATACCTGATCAAATCAATTAATTCCTATATGAGTAATTGGGGGTATTTTACCAGAAGAAGAGATGAATACAGAGGAGGCACAAATATCATCTTCAAGTACCTGAAAGTCTGCCTTATCATTTAGAAGAAAGTGTGGAGTGTGACCTTGTTCAGTGTTGCACATATTATATTGTCCCTTCCTATGACTCTTCTAGACAAGAAAGGGAGCAGGAATGAGCTCAATATCATCAGTAACCTGCAATCAGGTGGAACTGACAAAGCCAACAGTTCTCCAGATGTACAAAGTTTTCCAAAAGTGGAGCAATACAAGGAGAGGCTAAGTTGCTGTATGAATTTTCATCAATGTAGTAAGAATGACCTCTTCACTATGTGAGAAAAGAAATGACGCAGGTGTTCCTTTATTTGGATTCCAACTCTAAATTCCCAGGAATGTTGACTGAATGAGTACCTAAAATATATTTTTCATTCCCCAAGAGGTTAGGTAAGTCTATGAAAAGTGTAAAACTTGCAACATGTCTTAAGGAGGTTGCAATCTGATGAAGGAATCTAGTATTAAGTGTAAGAATGCAATGCAGGAGTTAAACGAAGTGACTTCAGAGTGTCAGGTTGTTTAGTACCATAATTTCCCATAGCAATAAAATTGAGGGCAGGTGAGTGGTTTCTCTGGGCTGGCAGAATGTTCTCTGTTACATTAGCCCATGTACTCCTATTTGAGGGGCTCTGAGATGGGCTTTGAAAAGTCAGGAATGTGGATCCAGGAATGTGAATTCAACAATTGGATGCTGTTGAACCCAATTTGTGGGCCTGATGCACAATGAAGCCGAACAAACTGAAAGGTTGGAGTTTGGAGCAACGAAAGGTTTATTGCAAGGGCCAAGCAGGGAGAATGGGCAGCTTGTGCTCAAAAGGGCCAAACTCCTTTTTCAGGGAAGAGGTTTTTTATACTTTTTACTTTTTTTTTTTTTTTCTTTTTTTTTTGCAGTACGCGGGCCTCTCACTGTTGTGACCTCTCCTGTTGCAGAGCACAGGCTCCGGATGCACAGGCTCAGTGACCATGGCTCACAGGCCCAACTACTCCGTGGCATGTGGGATCTTCCCGGACCAGGGCACGAACCCGTGTCCCCTGCATCGGCAGGCGGACTCTCAACCACTGTGCCACCAGGGAAACCCCAGGGAAGAGTTTTTAAAAGTAAAATTTGGGATGAGGTCTGCAGTATGTTTGACTTTCTTTTGATTGCTTGGTGGTGCAGTAACAGAGTGATGTCTCCAATATCCCAGCCTTCTGCTTCCAACCAGTCTGGGGTCTTTGTTCTTTTGGTCAGCATATAGTCACTATCCTCCACCTGGGTTAAGGTCTTAGTTTCCATAGAATAACTCAAAGATATGAATAAGATTGTTATTTATATTACTTCAGGATGAACTATGAGGCTTGTGACTCCATTGTCCTACTAATTGCTTGAATCTGCTCTTTGGAACTTGAGGAAGTCCTGGAAGACCAAAGACTTTTTTTTTCTACAAATAAGAAACAGGGGACATGGAGGAGCTTTTGTAACTGGGAGGTCCCCCCAGGGTCCTGCTCAGTTTCATGATCACCAAAAGACCTTGGTTGCAAAGGGTCTTACAGGGATGGGTCTAAAAGTCCTCAGAAAGAAATGAATGGATATTTGAGAACTGAATTAGACATCCTCAGTTTTGAGACTTTTAGGGTTTTTTAATTTTGCTCACTCCTGGGCTTAAATGGAGAGAAAGATATGTCACCAAGGTGAACATTGAAATTTATAAGCAACCCCTTCTCAATTTATAGCTGCTTCTTGTTTAATATATAGTTTATTTCACTCTTAACATCTGCCCTGTGAGGAAGATATCATTATTTCCATTTTACAGATAGGGAATTAAATATGAATATTCTTAGGATATAGCTCTTACCCCGATTAAAAATCCAACTAAAACAACTGGACTGTGAATGGAGTTTGGTGGTAAAATTTGAGATTGGGAAATTACACCAATATGTTAAGGTGGAGGGGTAAACATGTGACTCTTTAGAATTGTCTATTCTCTATAGATATATTCTACTATCTACATATAAATAGATACATTCTACTATCATCTTGGAGGCAGTTGAGTAACCCCTGTGGTAGAAATCCTCTTGAATAGCTTCCAATGCCTCTTCTTCATAGTATTCATGCTCTTGTATCATTCTTTCCCTTTAAGTCCTTTAAGTAAGTTTGAATCTACTAACTCTTTCCTTATGAGTAGAATACAGCAAAAGTGATAGGCTGTCACTTCTAAGTTAGATCACAACAGCACAGTGACTTTTGTCTTGTCCTCGCTGGCTCTTTCTCTCAGAGCCCTTGCTCCAAGAGTCAGCGAAGACTTGAGGTCTGTCAACAGCCATTTGAGTGAGTTTGTAAGCAGATCCTTCTTCATTGAGCCTTATGATGACTACAGGCCAGGCCTACATCTTGATGGCAACCTTGTGAGGGGTCCTGAATCAGAGGTACCCAGCTAAGACTGATCCAGACTCCTGACCATGGAATTTATAAGAAGATAAATGATGACTGCTTTAAGCTTCTGCATTTTGGCATATTCATTACACAAAAAGAAATAATGAATACACCAATCATATTAAAAGTGAGATATCTTTGGGACCTAGAAAAATTTAGGAAGATTTTGGGAAGAAGAGAGGTAGTTTGAATTATAAAGACTTGAATAATAGAAAGCCTTGGATTGGTGTAGAAAATGTCGTAAATATAAAAGACACTCAGGCTAATTGACCCTGCTGTAGCTTAGGAGGGCAGGAGGTGTTGGGCAACAAACATGGAGTAAAAGTTGATGCACTGGGAAATAATAAAACTTAAAATGGCTACTTGTCTACTTAGGGCAGTTGTTCCTAAATTTGTCAACTACAAGGATGCTTTCTTCTTCTTCACTATAGGAACCATATAAAACCAACCTTGTCACACTCTCACTTAAAACCTTTTAATGGGGCTTCCCTGGTGGCACAGTGGTTGAGAGTCCGCCTGCCAATGCAGGGGACACGGGTTCATGCCCTGGTCCGGGAAGATCCCATATGCCGTGGAGCGGCGGGGCCCGTGAGCCATGGCCGTTGAGTCTGCGTGTCCGGATCCTGTGCTCCGCAATGGGAGAGGCCACAACAGTGAGAGGCCCACGTACCAAAAACAAAAAACAAACAAAAAAAAAACCTTTTAATGATGCCCTACTGCCCACGCAAAAATGCCTAATCCTCCTGTGCATCACATTAGTCCCTCCATCACAGAGCCCCATCTGCCTCTTCAGATGAATCTCTTACCAACCTCTCCCTCAAACTTCCTGCTCTGAGCTCTCTAAGTGCATCAAAGTCTTTAACATCTCTTGCCCTTGTAGACATGATCTTGATTTCCTGGAAAGTTCTTTACCACCTTCTTCAAAAGTTAACTACTCATTGCCTTTTATGATTCTGTTGAAGCATCCCACCAGCCAGGAAGTCTTTCCTTTCTGTGTGACCCCTGAGGAACAGTTATAAATGACAATTATAAAGTATACCATGTTGTAATGACATCATCTTTTCATAGGTCTTTCTTCCAGCCCTTTCTCCCCATAGGCACTGAACTGAATTGCCCCATCATTTTAAATATTTTACCAAGAAATCTGTTTTTATCATTTTCCTTTTTACTTAACCAGAAGCTTATATAGCTTCCCACTAGAGCTTAAGATCAGGATGAGTTAAGATCACGGTACATTAAGATATACTGAATCTGTATCATCCATATCAAAAGCAGATCATTTCAACATTCCTGTAATTTTATAGAAATGAAGGTAGGGCTTCTTTTTGTCTCTAAAATGTTTCAGTAGCTCAAAGACCCCCACTGGGGCTCTTGGGACCTATGGGGCTCTTTGCAGGTCCCTCTGATTTCTAGTTTTCCTCCCAGAATCTGTCGACCTTCTGTAAATTAGAAAGACAAAATAAAATTTAAAAACCTGTACATAGGCTTCTTTTATATATGTCTCTTGAGTGAGTTCTCAGAAGTGCTGTAGCAGTGTTTTTCAGCATATCAAAGCCTCTGCGGTATGGTTTGTTGCTGTTGGTTTCAATCAAACACAATTCAAACTACTATATTCATGCACCCCTTACATCTCATGGTTCTTCACATTTTTTTATTTAGCAAAATCTAATATAATATTACAAAAAGAAGATAGTGACCAAAATCTCCCTAAAAGAATGACAGATTTTGAAATCTAAGCAAGAATCAGAGACTGCCTGGTGCAATATCTTAGTTTTTATAGTGGTTAATAGCAATAATCTCAGTGACCTCATGCTCCAAGCAAGTTCCAGCCCAGGGGTCTCCCCATTATATCACCAATCCCAAACCCCAACCAACATTTAGTCTACATGAAAAATGGAAATGATGTGGGAGCTGAGACAAATCAATAATTTTCTATTTTTTAGGCAAAAGCAAATTGTCTCAATTTTGCTTAAACTTTCTAAATATTTGGGACCAATAATATTTCCACTTTAACAACGCAAATTTTAGCCCTAGGCCTCACTTCCTTTTGTCTGTATGAAGAGCCTACATACCAGATTCGGGGGTCAAGCAATGTGTAGCATTTGTGTGGTGGTGTGCTGGCTCACACTTTCTCTGAGATCCTGACTTCAGTTTTACATATTCCTTTTGTGTGAAATCATGGAGCACACCACAGCCTGCAGGTAAGCTGGCTGACAGAACATAAATTGAATCAGTTCCTGGGAGCAAGGATTCAACGCTGGAAATATCCAGCGCATTCTGCTAGCAAGCCTTGTGCTATACATGCCTCAAGGGTATTTCCCCAGGATGTTGCTTTATAAGAGAAACATTTATAAAACCTACCCACTGTGCAAATCTGACATCAGTTAGTGGTTTCCATACAACTCATAGGAGCATTGCACAATTTTGTGAAGAGAAAGCAGTGACGATCCCACAAAGAGACCTCCTGAGGGAAATAGGGGCTGAGCATTCAGGAGGGAAACCCAAGTCTGTTGGATACAAAGGTACTGGGGTTCTGATTCTTCCTTTGCCTTCTTGCTCTAAAGTCAGACCAAGTGTCAAGATTCTAAGTATCCAAGGAATCTTATTTTTCAAGGGTTCAAGAAAAAAACAAACAAACAAAAATATATTTTTCATTCCCCAAGAGGTTAGGTAAGTCTATGAAAAGTGTAAAACTTGCAACATGTCTTAAGGAGGTTGCAATCTGATGGAGGAATCCAGTATTAAGTGTAAGAATGCAATGCAGGAGTTAAACGAAGTGACTTCAGAGTGTCGGGTTGTTTAGTACCATAATTTCCCATAGCAATAAAATTGAGGGCAGGTAAGTATTTCTAATCAGTTTGGGCTGCTATAGCAAATTACCATAGACTGGGTGGAATGAAGCATTTATTTCTCATAGTTCTGGAGGCTGGAAGTCTGAAATCAATGTGCTGGTAAATACATTATCTGTTGAGAGCCCAGTTATTGGTTTGCAGATGGCCATCTTCTTGCTATATCTTCAGATGGTGAAGAGCAAGAGAGAGGGCTAGCTCTCTTCCTCTTCTTATAAGGACCCTAATCCCATTGAGACTCCACCCTCTCGACCTAATTTCCTCCCAGATGCTCCACCTCCCAATATCACCGTAGTAGGGCTCTGATTTCAACATAAGAATTTTGAGGAAGCACAAACATGCAGCCTCTAACGTGTCCCCTTAATCACCACAATCTATTCTTCCTTCCACAGTAATTGAGTTGGAGCTAAGCACATAGCAAAACTATATTCCCAGCTACCTTCTCAGCTAGAGAAAGTCAAAATCTAAGTTCTCCCCAGTGGACTGTGAGCACAAGTGATATGTGTGTGTGTCTTCAGATGTAAGCCGTATGATTGAGGGTGTGGCTTCTTCCCACTTTCTTCTCCATCTTCACCTGCTGGAACCCAGACAGGGTAGAACCATGCAGATATTAGGGAGGTCCCCAGATGACCTCGTGGAGCAGAACACCTACCAGCTGAAAGCTCACTTAGGTCAGTCATGAACAAGAGAAATATATCACTAGATACTATATTTTGTGAAAAATCGTAACCACTTTGCCATTTCCTAATGAATGTAGGAGCGAGCTAACATTTATATTGTATACCTATACCAATTAGATGCTTCACTGACTTGACTGAAAACTTCTTATAACAATTCTACAAGGTGGATGTGATAATTCTTATCTTACAGATAAAGAAAATGAGCCTAAAGAGCAGTTAACGACTTGACCAAGGTTGCACAGAAGACAGTAAAATGTTTTGGTGAGGAGTGGAATCTTGAGTCTCTTGACAAAGCCTACCTATGTCACTCATTAGAATGTAACCATTAATCTTACAAAGCCTCATTTTCTTCTTCTGTAAAATAAGGATAATGATAGAACCTGTCTCATAGGGTTCTTGGGAGGATTAAATGAGATAATATACCTAAGGTGCCTGGAATATAGTTAGAGCTCCATAGGTGCTGATATCTTTTTTCCAGTGCTAGTAAGTGGTTGTGAAAAATTCAAATGCAAATCTCTGAAGCTCCAAAACTCATAATCGTGCCACCCAAAGAGCAAGCTCTGGTGTTTAGATCTTGTTCTCCTCTGTGCTGCCTGTTTCACACCTTTGGAGTATGTCTTCCTAGTCTTTCCACACCTGTGGATGCTCTAATTCTAGCTTTTAAGGCCATGGGCAGATATTATA
Organism: Grampus griseus; assembly: GCF_964374135.1. NCBI lineage: Eukaryota > Metazoa > Chordata > Mammalia > Artiodactyla > Delphinidae > Grampus > Grampus griseus. Next base: position 131,298,696 of record NC_139018.1, read on the forward strand.
TCCACCACTGAAACTAACAGTGGTCATAAAGAAAATTCGGTTTCTTGCCATTAGAATGATTTTCCTCCGTATCCAGGGGAAATATTTCATCCATTTAATACACAATGCAGTTACATAGGTCTTTCAGTCAAAATACTCCAACATGTATATTTTAAAAAATAATTAAAATATCATACTTCCCCTTACAGGACTTTGGAGCTAAATGTGCAGCAGTATTTTTTCTGTTCTTTTTGTGTGTGTGTGTCCTGAAGTTACTTCTCTTTCTTCCTAAGTATTCATGTACTGGCTCTGCCGGTCCCTTTCCTGCCAGCACACAAATGTGGCCATGCAAAGACCTGCATATGAAATAATTCACGCCCCAAAACATAGATGCCCTTGACTGATATCAGTCTCCAGTTTGGTCTGTAGTCCTTTACCTTCCTAACAGAATGTTTATCATCATAAATAAAAAAAAAATTACGAAGCCTTCTCATATTTTTCTAGAAGAGCCCCGTATGACAGATCTTTCTGCAGTGATGGAAATCCTTTATATCTGGACTGACCAATAGGGTAGCCAACAGCCACATATATCTTGGGGCTTGAGTCACATTGAGTACTTGAGGTGTAACTAGTGGGACTAAGAAATTGAAGTTTTAATTACTGCATATTTAATTTTAATTAATTGAAATGTAAATGGCAACATGTAGCTGGTGGCTACTGTATTCACAACACATTTCTGAAGTCTAGATGAGCAATGTCCAATAGAAATGTAATATAAGTCACATATGTACTTTTAAATTTTCTACTAGCCACATTAAAAAGTTAAAAAAAGATTCAGATGAAAGTTATTTTAACAATAAATTTTGTTCTTATATCACCATGTAATATTGTAAAATAAAATAAACAAGTACTTGACATTAAACTTTTGATGATGAAGTATTTAACATTGTTTTTTCATTATGTTGAGTGTATGGAAATATCTTTATATATTTTACACTCTCTGTATATCTCAATTCAAACTAGACAGATTTCAAGTGCTCACCAGACACATGTGGCTGATGGTTGCTATATTGGATACAGCAGCCCTATCCCATTAAAATGTATACTTTTTAGTGGCAGAAGTGTGCCTTTTTCATCAATAAATCCCTTGCTTGCAACACCATGCTGGCCCATAACATCTTTAATAAATATGTGTTTACTGACTCGCATCCACAGTGATCAATTCTCACTCTGGATTTACAGGTAAACCAAAGAATTCTTGCAATAATATATTAAGGTCTTCTACTATCTCTCCTATTTAGAGTTAAATGTTTATTTTTACAACTACCTAACAAGAGCTATGAGTTTCCATGTGTATCATCAAGTGTAATGTTTTAGAGCAGGGATCAGCGAACTTTTACTGTAAAGGGCCAAATAGTAAAGGTTTTAAATTTTGCAAGCCATACAGGCACTGTGGGCAACCACTCACCTCTGCTGCTCTAAGGTAAATGCAGCTATAAATGATATGTAAATGCATGAGTGAGGCTGGGTTCCTATAAAACTTTATTTACAAAATCAAGTAGTGGTCAGGATTTGGCTCTGAGGGCTATATTTTGCCAATCTCTGATTCAGAGTAAGGTCTGTACTTTTAATTTATTTTGTACCTCACACTTCTCCTATAGTACTACATAAACTAGAGGCACTTAATATATAAATGTTTAGTAAATATTAAAAAAAATACTCTGCTTATGCATAAAACCATTAACTCATATAGTGATTTATTCATTCACAAAACGTGTATTGCCTATTTAAATTGTTGCATCCTCACTTTTGCAACATGCTAGACATGTAATGAGTGATTAACAAATGCTTAATAACTAAAAAATAGATTAAATGGTCTGCTAAGGGCTGAAAGAAGCCAGGAAAACTTCAAAGAGGTGGTGACATTTATACTGAGTATTAAAAGTGAGTAGGAGTGTAGTGAAGAAAACTGACACACACTCCTCAGTCAGGTGATCAAGGTCAACATAAATCAGGTCGATAAATCATGTATCATGTCAATAGTATGTACTCATGATGTGATGAAAGTAGTGCTTTTCTTCTGTGTTTTTCCTTTCAATAACTCATAACTGGGGTTTTATTATGTGAAGAACATCAGATAACTTTCAATATAGGGGCATCCTAGGAAATATCTGACCAGTACTCCTCAAAATGTCACGGTCATCAAAAGTGAGAAAAGTCTGAAAGGCTGTCACCCTTAAGATACGCCTAAGGAGACCTGACAACCTAATGTAATGTGGTGTCATGGGTGGGATCCTGGGACAGAAAAGGAACATTATGAAAAAACTAAGGAAATATGAATGAAGTATGAACTTTAGTTAGTAAGAACATACCAATATTGTTTCATTAATTGTGACAAATGTACCATATTAATTAATGTAAGATGTTAATAATAAGGAAAATTGGGTGTGGGATATATGGAAACAGTCTGTACTGTCTGCTTAATTTTTCTGTAAGTATAAAAGTGTTCTAAAAATATAGTCTATTTAAAAATAAATAAATAAAGAGCATATACAGCCTCCCAGCTAGCAGGACTGGAGTGCTAACTGCAAAATGCCACACACACACACACACACACACACACACACACACACACACACACAAATAGGGTTCACCAGGAAGAAGAAAAGGGCACATTATTGCAGTTAGCATGAACACCATGTACAGAGACAAGATGACTTGGTGTATTCTGTGCCTTGCACCTCTTGTAACAGCCAGGGAGGGGCATGGGATGTGTTGAGGTGGAGTGGGGTAAACCTGACCAAATTTATTTTTTAAAACTGAAGGGTAGTGGTCAGATTAGGACCAGAGGTAATTTTCAGGGGACAGTGAAATGGTAGTAGGGGTTGAGTATATTTCTTTTTGCAGTAAGGTAACATTTGTAGCATTAATCCCTTTTTCACTATTTAAAACTAATACATTCTATTTATTAGGTATTGAAAGAAGTGTATTAGTATCCTGTGGCTTTTGTAACAAATTACCACAAAAAAATGTTGGCTTATAAACAACAAGAATTTATCTCTTTCTTTTCACTATTTAAAAGTACCTTCTAGGCTGAGTCATTTTCTACAAGCAAAGAGAGTCCCAGAAGAACTAAAATCGATTTATTCTATTTTTTTTTCTTTTCTTCTGTTATTCAATTCCTGTTGTGATAATGGTACTGAGGAGTGAAGGCTTTGAGTGTCTAGAACTATGCTAAGGAAATCGGTATGAAGGTTACACAGTAAACTCTAATATTCTCTGTTAATATCCCCATTGTATAGATGAGTAAACAGAGGCACAAGTGAGATTGAGTTACTAGTCCTAGACCTAACAGGAAGAATCCAAATCTATACACAACATGGTACGATTGTTGCCCTAACAAGTATTATTGTGATTAAAAGTGATATTCTTTTGTTTAAGTGAGAGATGATTACAGTTATTACTTTTGCTTTAAAGATTCTCATTACTGGATAAGTGAACCCACATAGACTTGTGAACGGGAAACATGTCTAAACCAGGATACAGACCTGATACCCTAGCAGAAGATTTTGAAAATATGTCACCCTAGGTCACCAGATGGTGCAATGTTCATCTCAGTATTGATGACACTACTACAGAATTGGAAAAAATCTATGTGTGAAAAGCTATTTATTAGGTGTCGAAGCAAGTGTATTAGTATCCTGTGGCTTTTGTAACAAATTACCACAAAAAAAAATGTTGGCTTAAAAACAACAGAAATTTATCTCTCAAAATTTTGGAGGCCAGAAGTCTAAAATCAAGACATTGGCTGGACCACATTTCTACTGAAAGTTCTAGAGGAGATTCCTTCCTTGTTTCTTTTAACTTCAGATGGTACCAGATATTCCTTGGCTTGGGGCTGCAAACATCTAATCTTTGCTTCCATCTTCATATGGTCCTTTTCTCTCTGTAACTGTTTCTGGTGTGTCTCTTTTAAGGAATCTTGTCATTGGATGTAGGTCTCATCCATATAGTCCAGGATGAGCTCATCTCCAGGATCTTTAACTTAATTACATCTGCAAGATTATTTTTCCAAAAAAGTTCACATTCACAGGTTCCAGGGATTGAAATGTACCTTTCTGGGGCCATTATTTAAACTAATTCATCGAAAAAAAATCATCCAAGATTCTATGATTCTATGAATTCCATTTTTAAAAAAACAATCGGTGGGGAAAACATCTACCCTCTTTACACCATGTGGCAATAGACACCACCATTCATGTTGTAGTCCCTGCCTGACTCATGATTGCATTGTGCACAAGGAAATTGGTCACAATTTTAGGATGACTTTCCCATGCTTTATGCTACAATCAGGCTAGAAAGTAAGCTAGTGATTGGAATCAGAATGCAGGGCTTTTGAGTTTTTCCACCTCACCAGTAATTCTGACCTGAAGTGTTCAGATCCCTAGAGGTCTGGGAAAGCAGCAATAAGAGACCATGGGCTATTTCCTGTATTTTGAACATCCTAATTGAAATTGTTCCTTTGCTTATAGGCAAGATGTGCAGGATAACCAAAATGTCAATCTCTTCTGTTTTGGAGTGGAATAGAATGAACTCAATGTAGTAACACTGACCGACCCCCTAGGATTTTAAGTGATGACTAGCCATCATATAGATGTTGTCTTTGTTCATTTCAAAAACAGAAAAGTCTTGCAGCCACTATGGAAAACAGTATGGTGGTTTCTCAAAAAAACTAAAATATAACTATTGTATGACCCAGGAATTCCACTCCAGGGTATATATCTGAAAAAAAAAAATGAAAACACTAATTTGGAAAGATACATGCACCTCAATGTTCATAGCAGCATTATTTACAATTGCCAAGATATGGAAGCAACCTAAGTGTTCATCAACAGATGAATGGCTAGAGAAGATGCAGTATATATATACAATGGAATACTACTCAGTCATAAAAAAGAATGAAATTTTGCCATTTGCAGCAACATGGATGGATTTGAAGGGTATTATGCTAAGTGAAATAAGTCAGATAAAGAAAGAAAAATGCTGTATGTTATCACTAATATGTATAATATAAAAAATACAACAAACTAGTGACTATAACAAAAAGGAAGCATTCTCACAGACATAGAGAATAAACTAGTGGTTACTAGTAGGGAGAGGGGAGTGGGGAGGGGGAAGACAGAGGTAGGGGTTTAAGAGGTACAAAGTACTATGCATAAATAAATAAGCTGCAAGAATATATTATATACCACAGGGGATATAGCCAATATTTTATAACAACTATAGATGAAGTATAACCTTTAAAAATTGTGAATCACTCTGTTGTACACCTGTAACTTATGTAATATTGTACATCAACTATATATCAATTTCTTTTTATTAGAAAAAACAAACAGAAAAGTCTGGTCAGAGTTGTTCAAGATACTCTGCTTACATGTACTCTGTTATGTGCTTTAGCAAAAACTACTGTGTGTTGGGAATGAAAAGTGAAGGAGAGGTCATAATGATAACTACAATGTTTATTCCTTACTTGTACATCATATTAAAGCAATTTCATGAGCTATCTGAATCAGTGATGCGCTTTCACCACCTGCACCTTGTAATTTCAGTAATTGAAGATACCAAGATACCCATACCTTAAAGATTGAAGACTTCTACTACAACATTTTTTAGTTAGCCTGACTTCCAATTTCTTTGGTAAAGATACATTTATTTTATCTTGTAAGCCATTCAAGATAGAGATTTAATACCGGGATCTAGTTTGAACATGGAAAAGACAAACTGTGGAGACAGGAGTCCATATATCTGTCTGTTTTACTGGCTATGGAGACAGCAATTCTAAGATCAAAAGCAATGGACTGAGATGGTAATCAGGCTGATGAGAATAAAAGCTTGATAGGGACCGCTTTAGTGAGTAATCTCAGCAGCTTTCTGTTGATGCACAGCCCATGATTCAGACCTCATAACGTGTGAGAGCAGAGACCTTGAATCTCTGACTGTCTCCTTACTCTGACAACAGGGATTTTATCAGAGGTCTATGTAAGCCTGGGTCTTTGGACATGTATCATATCCATTCCATCTGAACAGTTACTATAATCTTCTATCCCTGAGCTCATAATGGTTATGCAATTTCCCCTGAATGTCAGATACTTTACCTTCAACTCTGGTGTGGAAGTTTTCCATACTGAGGCGATAAGAACAGTATGGCTCTTTATGACATCTCTCTCATAAATAAATATGCATTTGAAAGCACTGCAAGGTAGCATGGGTCTATGGTTAAAAATGGGGCGTCTGGTCACAGTTGTGACTTCATGACCTGAAGTTGCTGAAAGATTTGGTGATTGTCCAGTTAATTTGATCAATGCTGACAGCATAGCCATCCCACTCCAATGCAAAATGTGTCTGCTTCAATTCACATTTTTTAATAACATGTTATTAAGATATACTTCCATACCATACAGTTTACTAATTTAATATATACTCTCCAGCATTTTTTAAAGATATTTTTTGATGTGGACCATTTTTAAAGTCTTTATTGAATTTGTTACAATATTGCTTCTGTTTTATGTTTTGTTTTTTTGGCCGTGAGGCATGCGGGATCTTAGCTCCCCAACCCGGGATCGAACCTGCACCCCTTGCATTGGAAGGCAGATCCTTATCCAGGGAAGTCCCTCTCCAGTGTTTCTTAGAATATTCAAAAAGTTGCATATAGATCAGCGCTATCTAACTTCAGAACATTTTCATCACTCCAAAAAGAAACTCCATAAACGTTAACAATCACTCCTCATTCCCCCCGACCCCTGTCCCCATCCCCTGGCAACCATTGATATAATAATTTCTGTCCCTATGGATTTGCCACATTGAATGTATGTGGAATCACATAATATGTGATCTTTTGTGTCTGGCTTGTTTCACATAACATGGTATTTTCAAGCTTCATCTATGTTGTAGCACATATCCAGAGCTTCATTCTTTTTTATGACTAACATTCCATCGTCTGTATGTACTGCATTGTGTTTATCCTTTCATCAGTTGATAGACATTGGGGTTATTTCCACTTTGGGGTTATTATTAATAATGTTTTAAATTTTATCATTATTATTAATAGCAATTACTATTTATTATTAATATACTTTTGTATAATTTGTTATGTGAACATATGTTTTCATATCTCTTGGGAGTAAACCTAGGAGTGGAATTTCTGGGTTATATGGTAACTAAGTTTAATATTTTTAGGAACTGGCAAACTGATTTCCAACATAGTTTCATAATTTTGCCTTCCCACCAACAATGGATGATATTTCAGTTTCTTCATATCCTTGCTGAAACTTGTTATTGCCCGTCGTTTCTATTATGGTCATAATAGTGTGTGTGAAATGGTATTTTATTGTGGTTTTGATTTACATTTCCTTAATGACTAATGACATTGAGCATTTTCATTACTTACTAGCCATTTTTATATCTTCTTTTGGGAAATGTCATTTTAGAACCTTTGCACATGTTTTCATTGGGTTTTTAAAAACCTTTTTCATTGTTGAGTTGTAATCGTTTTTTAAATATTCAGAAAATAGTTCTTTATCAGATACATGGTTTGCTAACACCATGATTTTCTAACATCAATAAATTCACTTTTCACTTATTTGGTGGTGCTCTTTGAAGCACATTTTAAATTTTGATAAAGTTCAATTTATCTATTTTTTCTTGTAATTTTGCTGTCATATCTAAGAAACTGTTGTCTAATTCAATGTCATGAAGAACTCTGCCTATGTTTTCTTCTCAGAGTTTTATAGTTTTATCATCTACATTTAGGCCTCCCTTTCATTTAGAGTGCACTTTTGTATATGGTAGGTGGTAAGGGTCCAACTTCATTCTTTTGCATGGAGATATCCACTTGTCACAGCACCATTTGTTGAGAAGATTGTCTTTTCCCCATTCAGTTTTCTTGGAATCCTTGTCAAGAAATCAATCCCCCATAAGTGTAAAGACTTATTTCTGGACTTAATTCTATTTCATTCATCTACATGTCTATTCTATGTCTGCACCACATTATTTGATTACTGTAGTTTTGTAGCAAGTTTTGAAATCAGGAAGTGTGAACCCTCCAACTTTGTTATTTTTCAAGATGTTTTTGGCTGTTCTCAGTCTCTTGAGTTTCCAAGTGAATTTTGGAATTTTTCAGTTTCTGCAAAGAGGTCAAATGGTATGCTGATAGGGAGCGCATTGATTTTACAGAACAATTTGAAGAGTAATGACATTTTAACACTACTAAGTGAACATGGGATGTCTTTCCATTTATTTAGAACATCTTCAATTTATTTCAATGTTATTTTTCAGTTTTCAGTGTATTAGTAATACACTTCTTTTTAAAAATTTATTTCTATGTATTTTTATCATTTTATGGTCTTGTGGATAGAATTATTTATTAAATTTATCTTTGAAATTGAATTTTTTATATTGTTCATATCCTGCAATTGTGTTTAACTCATTTATCAACTGCAATAGTTTTGTGGTGAGTTTGGTAGGATTTTATATACAAGATCATATCATCTGCAAATAGTGGTAGTTTTATATCTTCTTTTCCAATCTGGATGTTCTATTTCACTTTCTTGTCTAATTTTCCTGTCTAGAATCTCCAGTACAGTGTTGAATAGAAGATATGAGATTGAAATTCGTGTCTTGTTTTGATCTTAAGGGAATGCATGCAGTCTTTTACCATTAAATATGAAATTAATTGTGGATTTTCCATTGCTGTTCTTTATAAGGTTAAGCAAGTTCCATTCTACTCCTAGGTTTGTTATATATTTTATCATGAAAATGTGTTGAATATTATAAAATTTTTTCTCCATCTTTTGAGCTAATTATGTGAATTTTGTCCTTTATTCTATAATATGGAATGTATTAATCGACTTTAGTATGTTGAATCAGCCTTGAATTTCTGTAGCATATTCCATTTTGTTATGGTGTTTAAATCTTTATATATGCTGTGGGTAACAGTGGCCTTATAGAATGAGCTGGGAATTGTTTCTCATCTGTATTTTCTTTGGAAAGGTTTGTGAATGATTGTTGTTAATTCTTTTTTAATTGGTAGAATTCACTATTTGGTAGAATCTATGTGAGTGGGCTTTTCTTAGTGGAAAGAATTTTTGTTACTAATTCACTCTCTTTACTTGTTATAGGTTTATTTATATCTTCTATTTCTTTGTAAAACAGCTTTAGTAGTTTGTATCTTTCTAGGAATTTGTTCATTTCTTCTAGATTTTGAGTTTGATGTCACATAACAGTTCATAATATTCTCTTATATTTTACTTTCTATATATGTCTTAGGTCATGTCCTTCTTTTATTCCTAATTGGAATTTTCTTTCTTTCTTAGTTAGGCTAGGTAATGGTTTGTCAATTCTGTTGATCTTTTCAAGAACCAACTTTTTATTTTGTTGATTTTCCTTATTGTTTTTCTTCTTTATTTTTCATTAATTTCTGCACTAATCTGTATTATTTCCTTCCTTCTGCTTGCTTTAGGTTTAATATTCTTTCCTTTTACTATTTTTCCCCTAGTGGAAGGTTAAGTTATTAATCTAAGTTCTTTTTAATATAAGTGTTTACAGCTGTACATTTTCTTCTAATGACTGCTTTAGCTATGTCTCATAAGTTTTGTGCTACCATTTTAATTCAGTTCAAAGTATTTTGTAATTTCCCCTTGAATTATAGGGGAAATTACAAAGAAGAATCCCACTGATTCTTCTTTGCCCATTTGTTACTTAGGAACATATTTAATTTCCACATATTTCTAAATTACAAAGTGATTGCTCCAATGAGCTCCATTCCTATCCCCTCATCTCCACTGTATGAACATACAAATTACAAATGTGTACACTATAAACATATCAACACAGTTTTGTAAGGATTGCTTTATGCAGTTTTTAAAAATCAGAGAGGATTAGAAAAGTGTTACAAATGAAAATACACTGATACTGTCTTTTATATTTACCTATGTATTTACCTCAACCAGTGTTCTTTATTTCTTCATGTGTATTTAAGTTACTGTTTAATATCCTTTTATTTCAGCTTGAAGTTAAATGTTTTATTATTTCTTGTGGAGCAGACATGCTATCCATGAATTCTCTGATTTTATTTACTTGAGAATGTCTTAATTTCTCCCTCATTTTTCAAGGTTAATTTTGCCAGATGTAGAATTCTTAGTTGACAATCTTCTATTTCAGCACTTTAAACATGCCATCCCACTGCCTTCTGACCTTCCTGATCCCTAATGAAAAGTCAGATGTTATCTTACTAAAGATAGCTTGCAGATGATAATTTGCTTTTCTCTTGTTACTTCCGCATTCTTTCATTATCTTGGTTTTCAGCAATTTGACTAAGATGTCTCTAAACATGGATCTCTTTGTGTTGATTCTACATAGAATTTATTGAGCTACTTAGATTACAGTATAATACTTTTTGGTCAAATTTGGGAAGTTTGGGACCATTCCATCTTCAGATAGTCTTTCTACACCTTTCTCTCTCTCCAATCCTTCTGGGGCTTACATTAGCCATATGTTGGTATGCTTGATGGTGTCCCATAAGAACCAAAAGGTCCTGTTGTTTTTGTTTATTCCTTTTTCATTTTCTTTCTCAGACTGGATAATCTCAATTGACCCTTATTCATGACAACTGATTCTTCCTTCTGTCAGTGTAATCCCTTGTTGAGCCCCCTTAGTGAATGTTTTATATTAATTGTTTTACTTTCCAACTGTAGAATTTCTACTTGGTTCATTTTTTGTTTTTTTTTTTGTTTTAATAAAGTTAAACAGTAAAACAAAAATTCACAAGCTGCCCTGTCCACCCCCACCTCCCTCCCCTACCCGCAGTCTTTGGTGCTGGCTCGCTTTCCTTCACCCCACTCACTCAGACACTGGGTATCTAATTGAAAGAATGAAACTGCTCTAAGTACGTGGATCATGATGAAGGGAGGAGGCGAGCTGTGTCCACACTGGAGGTTAAACTGAGCAAGTCTGCATTCTCTGGGTTCTGGATGGTTTCCTTTCATTAGCCAAATTGAAAAACAAGTTTCCTGCACCAGATGCTTCAAAGCTGAAACCCCCAGGACCACCGAAGAATGTCTTGAAGATATTGTTTGCATGACCTCTTCATGCCCTCTTCATCCAGGTCTTGTTCACTGTCATAGCGAGTCTTTTTCTTGGGATCAGAGAGAATGGTAAAAGCTTCTCTGACTTCCTTGAACTTTTTCTCCTCCTCCTTCTGAACTTCAGCAATGGCTCCACTGTGGTGATCTGGATGGTGCATCAAGGCCCGTTTCCGATAAGCTTTCTTGATCTCGTCCTCAGAGGCATTCTTGTCTACTCCAAGAATCTTGTAGTAATCTTTCCTCTTACTCTTCTTCAGTTCCAGCTGTGCATTTTTTAGGAGCTGTTTGTGTTCTTTTGTTTTCTCCATCTGATATACTTTTTCATAGTCCCGTACTGCTTCTTCATAGTGTTCTGTGTCCATGTAACACTGACCTCTTCTCAAGTAGGCTTTTATATGTGTCATCAAGCTTCACTGCATTTGTGCAGTCTTCTATTGCATCATCTAGTTTCTTAAGCTTGGAATTAGCCATACCCCGATGACAGTAGAGTTTAGCGTTTGTTCTTATATTATTGGGGTCTATCCCCAGGGCTTCTGTGTACAGTTCACATGCTAGCTTGTAATTTCCTTCTTTAAATGCTTTATTCCCATCTTCTTTCTTTGCTTTAAGTACTTTGGCATTTCTGCAAGTGACGCAGGCCTTCTCATGGTCAGGAGCCATCCTGAGAGCTTGGACAAAAAAACTGAACCGCCTTCTCAATGCAATCTTCATAATCAAGGCAAAGACTTCGTACATACAGAGCATCGGCATTGGTGGAATCCATTCGTAAAATTCACTGGCCACACACTGTGCTTCTGGATAATGACCCATAATGTTGCTAAACATTATGCTTTGAGGATTTTGAAGTGATGGCAGGCAGGGGCATATTCTAGGGCACGGTGCATGCAGAAAACAACCTTCCGAAAATCCCGCTTCTCAAAATCCTTTTCTGCTATTTTCTCATATTCTATGATTGCATTGGCATTCTTGAACTCCTGTTGTGCCTGAGCATTTTTTTGACCCAGTTCTAGGGCTCTCTGGAAACTACGACATGCCACCATAGCATTCCCTAGAGATAGGTGGCATTTGTCCTCTCGTAGATGTCCCTCACTGACTGCTGTGCATCTCCAAGAGCTTCCCAGAACTTTCTGAGCATCATCAAGGTGGCTGCTCGATTCCTGTAATAGCTAGCTTCTTTAGGACACATATCTCTTTGCTTCCTTGTCATATAGCAGCTCTGGTTCTGTTGCCGCCGTTACCACATTGCACTCCAGGGTAGCCGCCATCTTACCTCTGGGACCCTCTACCTGGTTCTTTTTTATACTTCCTGTCTCTTTACTGATATTCTTTTTTTTGGTGACACATATTTCTCATTTTTATATATGTTTTCCTTTAGTTCTTTGCATGTATTTATGATAGCTGATTTAAATTCGAGTAAGTTTAACATCTTACTAGAATTCTCAGGGTCAGTTCCTATTGGCTGCTTGTTTTTCCCATTGCCTGTGTATGGGTTATACTTTCCTGTTTTTTGGGGTATCTTGTAAGTTTTTATTGATTATCTAGACATTTAGAATAATGTACTGTGGCACCTTTAGCAATCCAATTCTCTCTCCCACTAGGGTTTGTTGTCATTGTTATTTGTTTTATTGTTATTTAGTATTTTTTGACTATTTCTTTAAAGTGTGTATTATTTGTTATGTGGCAATTGATGTGTGCTCAGTTATCCTAGTTGTAAACTAACAGAGATTTTCTTAAATGTCGTGAACCAGTGAGTCTACCAACCTTTGCTGAGAGTCTTTGTTGAGCATGTCTTTAATGTTTTGACAAGCAGTCTACCTCTCTGTCTTAGCCTTCACTTCCTGATTATGCGGAGCCTGACAAAGCCCTAAGTTTTACCTCTGACTGGTGTCACTACCTCAAGCAACTGTTATGTTAAACAATTGCTGTTGATTCTTTTCAGCAAATACCATACAGGTTAGGGCTGTTGACAGAGAGTGAGTTCTGAGTTGGGTCAAGTAAAAACAAGTACTGAAACTGGACTTTTCATCATGCTGCAAGCAAGTCAAAGGGTGACAGTTCTCTGGGGCTTTTTAGGAAGCTCCAAACTATTCTGGCTCCTCCGGTGGCTGCTAGACTACTTGATTTCACAGTTACTATAGTTGTGAGACTATTGCTTTTCAAAGCTCCCATGGAACTGGGGAGCTTTGAAAAGTGATCGGATTATGGCAAGCTAAAAGACTGCAGGGCTCACTGTTTTGACTAAAATTTAGTTGTTTTTTCTTGAATAAACATTTCATGGATTTTTCAAGCCTTTAATTCATTTGCAGAGTTTATATAGCTTTTATAGGGGAGAGGATTTTCAGAAATCTTTACTCAGACATTTGGAAATCAAGCCCCTCTGCTTCACTTTTGATGATCAAAACAAATAGTTCCCATTTGTATAGTATGCTAGTTTTTACAAAGGACCCTCATATATTACCTCTTTTTCTTTTTAAATTTTGATTTGTGAAATATTTTAAACATAAAATGTAGGGAAAACAATTTATAGTGTATTCTTGTACTCACTATCCATATTTAACAGATGAAATATTTTGCCATATTTGCTTCATTTTTCTCTTTTTATTTTGAAAGAAAGAAATATGTTGATTATTTTTCCTTCTTACCCTCTAAAGAGGTTACTTCTCTTTTGAGGTTCACATTTGTTAATGCTAATCATATTTGCAAACTTTGGTACATCAATGTATAAAAATACATGTGTATTTATCTATATCTGTATACTGTCTTGTGTGTTCTTTAAATGATAGCTTACTGTTATACATTTCTTTTTGAAACTAGCATTTCTTTATCATTTTGACATTTATCCATGCTGTTGCATATAAATCTATAGTTTAACAGAATAGTACTTCATTAAATTATCAAATATACTCTATTTATTCAGTCTTATACTGATGACACTTCAGGACAGTTGTTGTGAGTGGTGTGAGCTCTGAAGCCAGAAATCCTGGACTCTAATCCCTTTTGGGTTACTTTTGTTTGTAATTTGGGGAAAATTATTTAACTGCAGTGCCTTGATTTACTCATATGGGTATAACAATAGTACCTACCACATAATTTTTAGGATTAAATTACATAGTACAAATGAAAATCTTAAAAGAGTTCTTGGGAAACAGTAATGCCTTGGCAAGAATTAGTTCCTATTATAAACAATGCTGCAGGAAACACCCTCATACATATCTCATGAAATTTCTGGATAATAAAATATGCAATGTCCAGCTCAAAAGAGTGGTACGAAGGTGCATTTCCACTAGCTTTTCCCAAATTCTAATCATATATTGATGGAATCAGACAACCAGCCTGGGTCAAGGTATTTGACATGCATATATTCAACAAAAAAATCCGTGTCCAGAATGCACATTTACTGAAACCTTCTGTAAGTTTATAAGAAAAAATATTCCCATTAAAAAATGGGAAAATAAATGTGAATAGAAAATTCACTGGAAAAGAAACTCCCATGACCAATAGAGTCAATAGAAAATTCACCGAAAAAGAAACTTCCGTGACCAATAGAGTCAGAGAGGTTAATTGACTAACTGGTAGTTAGAAACCTTGTAAGTAAGTGATCCAAAGTAGCTTTAATGCACATTTCCCAAGTCCACACGCAGACTTTCTCCACTACTCCACTTTTCTTCCAATTAATCCTCCAATTACTGAATCTCTGCTTCTCTAAGCGATGTGTAACAGCAGCGTGTTCCTCCTGCTTTTGGAGTGTCCTTTTATTTAAACAAAAACATTTTTTCTAGGAAGATTTCTCTAAGCTGAAATTAGCTAGAGCAACTTGGAACACATGGTGTGTTATCTACGGATGTGTGCATGCGTTTAGAAAATCTGTGTAGTTGTTTCTACAAATGTATGAATGTAACAGGTGTCCAGGCACACATGTGTTTTTCATAGCTACTGCTTGCAAAAGAGTTGATGGAAGCGATCTCCTTTCAGAATAGCAACAGAGCTAATACAGCTATTCACTACAATTCACATTTACCGAAATGAAACAGGAATTTGGCAACTTGAAGTGGAGTTACCAGAGGTTGGCATGCTCATGGGCTTCTAAAATATATGAGGGAAAAACATTTCCTATCCAATATTTGACATTCTATGTTCCAAAAGATTTTTTATTTTAACCCCAGTCTTAATAACCCTTCAGTATCAAAATTAAGTGTGTTTTCCGCTAAAAGGCCAGTGAAACTTAAGGTTGCCCTGGGGTCTCGGTAGCCAGTGCATCTTCTGTAAGTGGCTTGATTGCCGTCTGTAGAGAGGAGTGCTGGGAAAGATGTGCTTGACCAAGGCTATACATTACAGTCCAATTAATGTGAAGATCACTACATGAGTCTTTAACTTTATCTAGTAACTGTTGTAATCTCTAATGAAGACCACAGAGAGAACAGAGGGACATTTAGAATCCACTCTCTCTGCCAGGCACGAAGGGGAATGATTTCGGTTGTATACCGTTGTATACACCAGGGTAGCTTCTCTCAAATTTTCTGTCCCCCATATGCCTCTCTTACTCTTACCATCTCAATTAAGAATTATAAACAAAAGCCAGAACCTTCAAGGTACATGTGAATATGGGCATTACCAAGTATAGCAGTAGTTCCTAGCAAGGGCTCTGGAGTGAGAGACCTTGGTGAGAATTTCAGGCTATTTGAGTTGGGTTATTAAAACCCTCTAAGCCTCAGGTTCATCAGTCAATAACGGGAATGAGAATTGCATCCCTTTCATAAAATTATTAGAATGATTAAATAGCCTCTGGGTTTAAAGAATCCTGAGTCCTAAGCAATTTGTACACATTTGCTTTTATTATACTGTTATTGAATATTAAAGAAAAATAAAGCTCTGAGTGTGTCCCAAAGTCAGGACATCCAAGGTAACTCACCATGGTTATTCATTGTGTGGTCTTCTAATGTCAGCTTTTTAGTCGTTTTCTTTGCTGCCCTGATTCCTCTGTGGTCATTGAGCATTTTCTAGGCCCACTTGAGCTCAACTCTCTCTTTGTGATAAAAGCTTTAGTATAGGAATTTTTTTACTTCCACCATGGAAGGACTGGCCTGTTCAACGCTTCTCTTGTGAGTGCTACTTGTCAATACTGCCTTCCATCAGTGTTTCCTCATGTCTCCCTTTCTTAAAGGTTTACCTCTGGTTTCTTCATGCCTCTGTCTCACAGATCCTCTCTGAACTTTATAAACACCCCCACTGGATACATATCAGATTCTACTGAGAATAGGGGGAAAATGTCTGCTACCTCATACCAGAGGACTTAGTCAATTTCCTTTCTCGATATCTCACCCTTTGAGAACAGGGTCTTCCTTTCTCTGATACCTTCAAGGTCAAAAGTGGAATAGAGGATTTGAACCAGCCTCCATATCATGAATTACAGGATATTATACTCTCTCTATTTCTCACTATAGCACAGATATATATATATATATATATATATATATATATATATATATATATATATATATATACACACACACATGTATACCTATGTCTGGTACTAAGGAGACTACTCAGTGGGCTGCCACACCTAGACATTTTAGCTAAATTTGGAACAGTGCCTAAAAAGAATTAATATTATTCTGACCAAAAATCAGGTGTGTTTGTTCAAAATCTTTTTATGCCAGGTTTATCATTATTGCAACTATATACTTTAATTAATGAATATGTAAATTGATGAAATATGAGCGTGAGTTGTTGCTACTATAAAAATTAAATTGATAGTTTGGGAGAGACAAGATAAAAGAAAATTACTGTCTTAGTCATTGTCTTCAGGCTACTATGACAAAAATCCCACAGACTGGGTGGCTTAAACAGCAAACATTTATTCCTCACAGTTCTGGAGGCTGGGAAATCCACAATCAAGGTGCTGGACAACTTGGTTCTTGTAAGAGCCTTCTTCCTAATTTGCAGATGGTTGCCTTCTTGTAATCTCTTCACATGATGACAAAAGAGAGTTCTATTCTTTTTCTCTTCTTATAAGGACACGAATCCCATCATGAGTGCTTCAACCTAATTACCTCCCGAAGGCCCCACCTTCTAGTACCATGATATTAGGGGTTAGGGCTTCAATATATGAATCAGAGGGTTACAAACACACAGTTCATAACAATCATCAAAAATATTTGTTGCTGGGGCTCCCCTGGTGGCGCAGTCGTTGAGAGTCCGCCTGCCGATACAGGCGACATGGGTTCGCACCCCGGTCCGGGAAGATCCCACATGCTGCGGAGCAGCTAGGCCTGTGAACCATGGCCATTGACCCTGCGCATCTGGAGCCTGTGATCCACAATGGGAGAGGCCACAATGGTGAGAGGCCCGCGTACCGCAAAAAAAAAAAAAAAAAAAAAAAATTTGTTGGGAATTAAGTATGGGTGATAAAACTAATGTGAAATAACAGCAAAAACCATGTAAGACAGTGCGCTTAACTTGCTGAGCAAGTGACGTGTTACTGCACTCACTACATACCATTTTAAAGAATTGAAGATCATTGCTGATATATTATAGATGTGGCTTGTGATCTTCATGAATTGGGTAATTTCCATTATTTAAAATAAATAAAGTATTTTAATTGTGCAAACTTATTTTTAGGATTATTTGTTTTAAATAACTTTTAAAAAGTCTTAACCCTGTAGTCAGAGAAAAGACGTGTATAAAGTTCAGAAATAATTTAGAACTTTGAGGGGCATTCAAGGGTATGACCCCCATCAGGATTGATCCTCCTGTGCTATCTCCCCTGTATTCCCCACTAAGCCAAAAGGCCACGTCAGAGGAGAGAGCTATGAGGCTCAGAGACATAAACCAAAGAAAATATTTGTTATGTCATCATTCTCCATTTTGTTAGAACTAAACAAAGAGCTAAAAATAAAAGGCAATAAAATTACATGAAAAATAGCCTTTATTTACATTTGTTTAGTGTTCAAGGTAAGAGGTGACCTGTGAAGATTCCAAAGAGGCCCTCTGATATACTTTCAAGGACTTAACTGAGTGTCAAAACCAATGATGACCCTGATCTTTTACTATGTGAAACTTTCTTTTGCAATTCATGAAACTCAGAGACAGAAAACCAAAGAACAGAGGCAAAGAAGATGGGGTGAAACACCAGGAGAAACTAGGAGAAACAAAAAGTAAAGGAAGTCAAGAGAACAAAAGCAGAATTTTCTGAGGGGAAACACTCCTAATACACATATGTGTATTTATAAATTCACAAATAAATAATTATGAAGCTAACATTGAATGGGAGTTTACCATATGCTGTCTTCTTATAATTTCTTGCTATATAAGAAATTATTTCCTTGAGTGAAAGAAGAAGGTTTACCTTTAATTCATGTGTTTCTGAAAGCCTACCTCATCCATGACAAGCAGTAGACTTATGTTAATTGTATCAATCAAGGTAAAAATTTCATAAATTGCAAAAGAAATTTTGGCTTGGTAAGGGATCAGGGACACCCTGATCTTGACACTCAGTAAAGTCCTTGAAAGTGTATCAGAGGGCCTCTTTGGAATCTTCACAGGATCACCTCCTACCTCAAACAAATAAAGCAAATAAAGGTAAATAGAGCCTAAGTAAATAAAGACGATTTCTTATGTAACTTCGCTGCTTATTTTTCAAGTTCTTTAAGACTATAACAAAATAGAGAATGATGACTTAACAAATATGAAATTTTTTAATATTCTCTAATACATCATGAATTGATAAAGTAAATGTATGTATAATGTTAAAAATGAAAAAGTAACTTCATCATACTGTTTACAATGAAAAATTACAAATATAAATAATTTAGGGTCCCTATGGATTAAAGGTGATTTATATAAATTGCTTGACATTAGAAGGTGCTCCATAATGTTAAGTATTATTATTGCAAGGGTTTTGTAAGCTTCGTTTTATTCTCTTGGGAGATGTACACATATTTTTTGTATTATTTATATGGAAAAATATTTTCCCAGTTCCAAGTGTCCAATTTATAAATGAATTTTTAGGCTAACACATTTGAATATTGTACATTATCTTCACTAATAGATATAGAAGCTCAACCTGATAATGGTAGGAGAAAAAACAATGCCAGGGTCTTACTATTTACATCATACTTTTGTTTCTGCCTGTTCCCAAGGTGGCCCAAATTTGAAAGTTGAGAGAAATGTTGTCAATTCTATGTTGACCAAAAGAGAAAGTTTCTTCCAAATCATTTTATTTAAAAGGTGCCTGGAAGTTATGAGTGCAAATAAGAAAGACCAATAGAAAATAACAGAGTAAAAAATGATCTCCACAATTTTGTATTTAGAAATAAAAATATTTAACCAGACAAATGCTTAAAGATGAAATCATGTTAACATTTATTGTAATTTTTTTAAAATAGCAAAACAAATTTAAGTGCCCAGCTCTGGGGGACTAGTAAGTCTGATGGTGGTGCATGTGTATAATCTAATACTCAGCAGCTGTTAAAATGATAGAAAATTGCTATTTCCTACTATTTCCTGTTTCTTGCAATTGCCACGTGATTATGCTAATTTATAAGCTGAGTGTGCATTTGTGTGTGTGTGTGTGTGTGTGTGTGTGTGCATCTAGAAAGCCAAAGACAAAATGTTCACAGTCATCAGTTCTAGATATTTAGATATTTTGTGACTCCCAAAAGAAATTAATTTTCTACCAATATTTTCTGTTTTCTATATTGATCCTCTAAACTACAATTACAAAAGGAGTTTCATGGTTATGCTTTATTTCTCATTGGTGTATGTTTTCTTTTTCCTGGGGTTCTTAGAAACATTAATCTAAGGAAAAATCTAGAAAATGAGCCAAGGTATAGATTCACAACTGTAATTTCTAGGCCCTGACAGAGAGCCTCCTTCCACATAGCTGTCAACAAATCAAACTCTCCACTGATGATAATGTATTAAATAAAAGCTGCTTTTTTAAATTACAACTACAGCATAAAAGAAAAGATGGGTTTCATATGGATTTTTAATTTTTTTCCAGATCATTTCCAAACTTTCTTGTGAATTTCTTGCACCAAAAGAGCCTAGCCCAGTTTCAAGTACCCCAACACTATCCCGTGCACCCCACCTCGGGGGCACACAGCTCATCTCAGCCGTCAGGACTGGTTTCCCAGGGAACTGTGGGATCTCTGATCCCTGCCTGAAGACCACAGGACACCACCCTAAGCTGCCCAGAAACGCTGGGAATGTAAATGGGAGTCTGACGCAGACAGGTGCTCTGCCTCTATGGGTTCTGCTCCCTCTCATTAGGCTCCAGAATAGTCTGTGGAAAGTCCCCTTGTCCTCTGCTCCAGCTTGGGTATGCCATCTGCCCTCCTCTGAGACTTGATGGCCCCAACCAGATTTAGATGCATTAATACCATGTGCTGTTAATGGCTGGTGTCTGAAGGACACACTGCTCATCTCTCCCCAGCCCTGCTTTGTTACCTCTGACAACCACTCGAGGCTGGAAGAAACCTTATGTTACTTACACTCAGAGCCAGCCCAGCAGCTAAGTGTGTTCTCACTGGGGACATCAATCTCGGATGCTGAAGTCTGGAGATTTGCATTGCAAATAGTCTACTGTGGTGACATTTCACCACTAGGAACAGAACTTGAGGCATCCTCCCTGGCTAGAACCATAGAGGGAGAAACCCATTCTGTAGTCAAATTAAGTGAGGAAGAAAGGCAAGAAGGGGATGGGAAGAAATTGGACCACTTTCCTTTATTTTAAACTGAAGTATAGTTGATTTACAATTTGTGTCAGTTTCAGGTGTCCAGCAAGACAGGAACACAACCACACCCATATATATATATTTAGTATATATACTTAGAGTGTGTGTATGTGTGTGTGTATATATATATATATATATATATATATATACACACACACACATATATATATATATATATATATATACTTTCTCAGATTATTTTCCCTTATAGGTTAGTACAAAATATTGAGTATAATTCTCTGTGTTATATAGTAGGTCTGTTCTTGTTATCTATCTTATATACAGTAATGTGTATATATTAAGCCCAAACTCCTAATTTATCCCTTCCCCCACCTTTCTCCTTTAGTAACCATATGGAATCTTAAAAAAAATGATACAAATGAACTTATATACAAAATAGAAATGGACCGCTTGCCTTCTGAATGACACAAAGAATATTGATTTTTAAAATTTTGGGGTCCTTGTTCTTTTCAGATCATGAGCTGTTTCCTCCAGGACTTAGATGAGCCCTAAGAATCCCATTTCCCACCCATACCTGACACCTGATGTCGTACGCATGGCCTGTGAATGATCTTTTCCTGACCCATGTCTTCTAGAAAGCTATTTCTTGGTTTGTTTTCTTCAGTTCTTATGTGTCATTCAGATCTCATACTACTTTGATTCTCTAGCATTTTCCATCTTTAACAAGGACTCATCTCTGAGAATTAAATAGGTTAGTGTATCAAAAAGGCTTTGCACTTGATGCATCTTAGCTATTATTGTATTGTTATTTGGGATAGTTACTCTTCCAGGGTGTTGTATTGAAAAACCTCATTTTGACATCAGGAAAATCTGGGCACTGATGTTAGCTCTACTGCTTTCTAATTTTATGACTTCAGACCAACTACTTAGCTTCTCCAACAGGACTACACATACATAAAGTGGGGATAATAAGAACACTTACCTTCTAATGTTGTAAGAATTAAATGGGATAATGATTCTGAGCATAGAGGTTTAGCCCAATGATTGGCAAATAATAAGGCCTGATTAAGAATTGGATAGTACTGTTATGTAATTATACACTGAGCTGTTAGCCAGAGTCATAGTTGTGGATGTGGAGTAAAATGGGCCTGGTTTGGATTCCAGACTTGCCACTAACTTGTTGTTTATGTCTGAGAAATTTATTTAAACCTTCAGAAGCTAAATTTTTCATCTGAAAAGTACAGACGTTAAGTCATACTTGATAGTCATTTTGAATATTAAATGAGATATATGGGTTTGACAGCTAGTAACATTTATTATTCATCCTTATATTACACAAAATAGTACAAACTGTTCTATAGTTTGGGTACCAGCTGCAGTTTACCCATTTTTTTCTTATTAGAGCTCTTGTCCTATTAGAGTTGTTGTAACACTGTGATCCAGGAACCTATCAGAATCCCTGACATCCTTTTAGGGATTTGTGAGTCCAATATTATTTTTCATAAGAAGACTAAAACATGATTTGCCTTTTCCACTCTCCTTTCCTCAAAATCGTACAGTGGCATTTTCCAGAAGCTACAGGATATGGGATGACATCACCACTCTGATGGTAATATGTGATGGGTTTCTAATAGTCTTTTAAAAATAAATTTCATGAATAAATATTTTAAGCTTTTTTCCCTTCTAATTCCTAATATAGAGAATATTGAAAGATATAATCCATACAAACAAAATCTCTTGGAGACCCCTCAATAATTTTTAAGAGTGTAAAGGTGTTCTGAAACTAAATCTTTGAAAATCCCTGTCAGGGGCGTGAGCCACGGCTAGCAGCATGGGCACCAGAAATGGGCATGAGATGATAAGGATGCTGCTTTAACCACCAAGAATACTGTGGGCAAGCACAGGTCACTATCCACACCTCCCCTCTCAGGAGCCTGTGCAGTCTGCCACTGCCAGGGTCCCATGATCCAGGGACAGGGAGAACACACAGTGCACCTCAGACTGGTGCAATGTCAGGCTGGCCTCTGCCGCCCCAGGCTCACCCGCATTCCGTACCACACCCTGCCCCCAGCTTGAGTGAGCCAGAGACCCCTAATCAGCTTCTACTTTAACCCCATCTTATCTGGGTGAAGAACAGATGCCCTCAGGAGACCTACACACAGAGGTGGGGCCAAATTCAAAGCTGAACCCCAGGATCTGTGTGAACAAAGAAGAGAAAGGGAAATTTCTCCCAGCAGCCTCAGGAGCAGTGGATTAAAACTCCATGATCAATTGGATGTACCCTGCATCTGTGGAATACCTGAATAGAAAATGAATCATCCCAAATTCCAGACA
Source organism: Grampus griseus (assembly GCF_964374135.1). Taxonomy (NCBI): domain Eukaryota; kingdom Metazoa; phylum Chordata; class Mammalia; order Artiodactyla; family Delphinidae; genus Grampus; species Grampus griseus. The sequence goes on from NC_139018.1 coordinate 131,321,845, forward strand.
GTGGACTTTGGGAGCAACTATAGACTTGGGGTTTGCTTTCTGCATCTAATTTATTTCTGGTTTTATGTTTATATTAGTTTACTATTTAGAGCTTATTATCAGCCGTAGCTTTGTTTATTGATTTGGTTTCTCTCTTCCTTTTTTAAAAAAAAAATATATATATATATATATACTTTTATTCATTTTTCTCTTTTTGTGTGTGTGTATGTGTATGCTATGTTGTGTGATTTTTTCTGTATAGCTTTGATTTTACCATTTGTCCTAGGATTCTGTCTGTTGTTTTTGGGTTTTTTTTTGGAGAATTTTTAGTGCTTGTTAGCATTGGTGGATTTGTTTTTTAGTTTGGTAGATCTCTTATTTCTTTCTCTCTTTCTTTTTTATTACTTTTTTATTTTTAATATTTTTTTCTGTTTTAATAAATTTTATTTATTTATTTATTTATTATTTCTTTCTTTTATTTCTCCCTTTTCTTCTGAGCTGTGTGGCTGACAGGGTCTTGGTGCTCTGGCCGGGTGTCAGGCCTCACCCTTTGAGGTGGGAGAGCTGAATTCAGGACATTGGAACACCAGAGACCTCCCAGCCCCATGTAATATCAAACAGCAAAAGATCTCCTAGAGATCTCCATCTCAGCGCTAAGACCCAGCTCCACTCAATGACCAGAGAGATACAGTGCTGGACAACTTATGCAAAACAACCAACAAGACAGAAACACAACCACATCCATTAGCAGAGAGGCTGTCGAAAATAATAATAAATTCACAGAAACCCCATAACACACCACTGAACATGGTCCTGCCCACCAAAAATACAAGATCCATCATCATAAACCAGAACACAGGCACAAGTCACCTCCACCAGGAAGCCTATACAAGCCACTGAACCAAACTTACTCACTGGGAGCAGACACCAAAAAACAACGGGAACTACAAACTTGCAGCCTGCAAAAAGGAGACCCCAAACAAGAAATACACAGCAGATGAATGAGCAAGGTAAAAACCCACAAGGCCAAACAAATGAAGAGGAAATAGGCAGTCTATCTGAAAAAGAATTCATAGTAATGATGGTAAAGATGATCCAAAATCTTGGAAATAGAATGGAGAAAATAAAAGAAACATATAACAGGGATTTAGAAGAACTAAAGAGCAAACAAAGAGTGATGAAAAACAGAATAAATGAAATTAAAAATTCTCCAGAAGGAATCAATAGCAGAATAACTGAGAGAGAACAGACAAGTGACCCAGAAGATAAAATAGTGAAATAACTACCGCAGAGCAGAATAAAGAAAAAAGGCTGAAAAGAATTGAGTACAATCTCAGAGACCTCTGTGACAACATAAAACACACCAACATTCAAATTATAGGTGTCCCAGAAGAAGATAAAAAGAAAAGAACTGAGAAAATATTTGAAGAGATTATAGTTGAAAACTTCCCTAATATGGGAAAGGAAATAGTCAATCAAGTCCAGAAGTGCAGAGAGTCCCATACAGGATAAATCCAAGGAGAAACACACCAAGACACCTATTAATCAAAATATCAAAAAATAAACAGAAAGAAAAAAATATAAAAAGCAACAAGGGAAAAGCAACAATTAACATACAAGAGAATTCCTATAAGGTTAACAGCTGATCTTTCAGCAGAAATACTGAAAGCCAGAACAGAGTGACAGGACATATTTAAAGAGATCAAAGGGAAAAACCTACAACCAAGATTACTCTACCAAGCAAGGATCTCATTCAGATTTGACAGAGAAATTAAAACCTTTACAGACAAGCAAAAGCTAAGAGAATTCAGTACCACCAAACCAGCTTCACAAGAAATGCAAGAGGAACTTTTCTAGACAGGAAACAAGAGACAAGGAAAAGACTTAAAATAGCAAACACAGAACAATTAAAAAATGGGAAAAAGAACAAACATATCAATAACTCCCTTAAATGTAAATAGATGAAATGCTCCAACCAAAAGGCATAGAATGGCTGAATAGATTAAAAAAAAAAAAAAAAAAAAAAAGACCTGTATATATGTGGTCTTCAGGAGACCGACTTCAGACCTAGGGACACATACAGACTGAAAGTGAGGGGATGGAAAAAGATACTGCATGCAACTGGAAATCAAAAGAAAGCTGGAGTAGTAATTCTCATATCAGACAAAAGAGACTTTAAAATAAAGACTATTATAAGAGACAAAGAAGGGCAGTATCTAATGATCAAGGGATCAATCCAAGAAGAAGATATAACAATTGTAAATATTTATGCACCCAACATTGGAGCACCTCAATACATAAGGCAAATACTAACAGCCATAAAAGGGGAAATCCACAGTAACACAATCATAGTAGGAGACTTTAACACCCCACTTTCACCAATGGACAGATCATCCAAAATGAAAATAAATAAGGAAACACAAGCTTAAAATGACATGTTAAACAAGATGGACTTAATTGATATTACAGGACATTCCATCCAAAAACAGCAGATTACGCTTTCTTCTCAAGTTCTCATGGAACAGTCTCCAGGATAGATCATATCTTGAGTCACAAATAAAGCACTGGTAAATTTAAGAAAATTGACATCATATCAAGTATCTTTTCTGACCAAAACACTATGAGACTAGATATCAAATACAGGAAAAAAATCTGTAAAAAATACACACACAGAAGTGACACAATACACTACTAAATAAACAAAAGATCACTGAAGAAATGAAAGAGGAAATCAAAAATACCTAGAAATAAAAGACAATGAAAACACGACAACCTAAAACCTGTGGGATGCAGCAAAAGCAGTTCTAAGTGGGAAGTATATAGTAATACAATCCTACATCAAGAAACAAGAAACATCTCAAATAAACAACCTAACCTTATACCTAAAGCAATTAGAGAAAGAAGAACAAAAAAACCCCAAAGTTAGCAGAAGGAAAGAAATCATAAAGATCAGAGCAGACATAAATGAAAAAGAAATGAAGGAAATGAAAGCAAGGAACAAAAACCAAAAGCCGGTTCTTTGAGAAGATAAACATAATTGATTAACCATTAGCCAGATTCATTAAGAAAAAAGGGAGAAGACTCAAATCAATAGAATTAGATATGAAAAAGGAGAAGTAACAACTGACACTGCATAAATACAAAGAATCATGAGAGATTACTACAAGCAACTATATGTCAATAAAATGGACAACCTGGGAAACTTCTGAGACTGAACGAGGAAATAATAGAAAATATAAACAGAACAATCACAAGCACTGACATTGAAACTGTGATTGATTAAAAGCTACTAACAAACAAAAGTCCAGGACCACATAGCTTCACAGGTGAATTCTATCAAACATTTAGAGAAGAGCTAACACCAATCTTTCTCAAACTCTTCCAAAATATAGCAGAGGGAGGAACACTCCCAACCCATTCTATGAGGTCACCATCATCCTGATACCAAAACCAGACAAAGATGTCACAATGAAAGAAAACTACAGGCTAATATCACAGATGGACATAGATGCAAAAACCCTCAACAAAATACTAGCAAACAGAGTCCAACAGCACATTAAAAGGATCATACACCATGATCAAGTAGGGTTTTTACCAGGAATTCAAGAATTCTTCAATATACGCAAATTAAACAATGTGATACTCGATATTAACAAATTGGAGGAGAAAAACCATATGACCATCTCAATAGATGCAGAAAAGCTTTCAACAAAACTCAACACTCATTTATGATAAAAAACCTCCAGAAATTGGGCATAAAGGCAGCTTAACTCAACATAATAAAGGCCATATATGACAAACCCACAGCCAGCGTTGTTCTCAATGTTTAAAATCTGAAACCATTTCCATTAAGATCAGGAACAATACAAAGTAGTCCACTCTCAGCACTATTATTCAACATAGTTTTGTAAGTTTTAGCCACAGCAATCAGAGAAGAAAAAGAAATAAAAGGACTCCAAATCAGAAAAGGAGTAAAACTGTCACTGTATGCAGACGACATGATACTATACATAGAGAATCCTAAAGACGCTACCAGAAAACTACTAGAGCTGATCAATGAATTTGGTAAAGTAACAGGATAGAAAACTAGTGCACAGAAATCTCTTGTACTCTGCCAATACACTAATGATGAAAAATCTGAAAGAGAAATTAAGGAAACACTCCCATTTACCACTGCAACCTAAAGAATTAAATACCTAGGAATAAACCTACCTAAGGAGACAAAAGACCTGTATGAAGAAAACTATAAGACACTGATGAAAGAAATTAAGGATGATACAAACAGATGGAGAGATGTACCATGTTCTTGGATTGGAAGAATCAACCTCGTGAAAATGACTAAACTACCCAAAGCAATCTGCAGATTCAATGCAATCCCTATCAAACAACCAGTGGCATTTTTCACAGAACTAGAACAAAACAATTCACAATTTGCATGAAAACACAAAAGACTCTGAATAGCCAAAGCAATCTTGAGAAAGAAAAACAGCGCTGGAGGAATCATGCTCCCAGACTTCAGACTATACTACAAAGATACAATCATCAAGACAGTATGGTACTGACACAAAAACAGAAATATAGATCAATGGAACAGGATAGAAAACCCAGAGATAAACCCACACACATATGGTCACCTTATCTTTGATAAAGGAAGCAAGAATATACAGTGGAGAAAAGACAGCCTCTTCAATAAGTGGTGCTGGGAAAACTGGACAGCTACATGTAAAAGAATGAAATTAGAACACTCCCTAACACTATACACAAAAATAAACTCAACTGGATTAAAGACCTAAATGTAAGGCCAGAAACTATAAAATTCTTAGAGGAAAACATAGGCAGAACACTACATGACATAAATCAAAGCAAGATCCTTTTTGACCCCCTCCTAGAGAAATGGAAATAAAAATAAATCAATGGGACCTAATGAAACTTAAAATCTTTTGCATTGAAAATGAAAACATAAACAAGATGAAAAGACAACCCTCCGAATGGTAGAAAATATTTGCAAATGAAGCAAGTGACAAAGGACTAATCTCCAAAATATACAAGCAGCTCAATATCAAAAAACAAACAACACAATCCAAAAATGGGCAGAAGACCTAAATAGACATTTCTCCAAAGAAGATATACAGATTGCCAACAAACACATGAAAGGATGTGCAATATCACTAATCATTAGAGAAATGCAAATCAAAACTACAGTGAGATATCATCTCACACCAGTCAGAATTGCCATCATCAAAAAATCTACAAACAATAAATGCTGGAGAGGGTGTGGAGAAAACATTGGTGGGAATGTAAATTTCTACTGCCTCTATGGAGAACAGTATGGAGGTTCCTTACAAAACTAAAAACAGAAAATGTTTTTAGTTTTAAGACCCAGCAATCATACTACTGTGCATATACCCTGAGAAAAGACCCAGCAATCATACTACTGGGCATACACCCTGAGAAAACAGTCATTCAAAAAGAGTTACGTACCACAATGTTCATCACAGCACTATTTATAATAGCCAGGACATGGAAACAACCTAAGTGTCCATCGACAGATGAATGGATAAAGAAGATGTGGCACATATATGCAATGGAATATTACTCAGCCATAAAAAGAAACAAAATTGAGTTATTTGTAGTGAGGTGGAAGGACCTAGAGACTGTCATACAGATTGAAGTAAGTTAGAAAGAGAAAAATAAATACTGTATGCTAACACATATATATGGAATCTAAAAAAAAAAAATGGTTCTGAGGAACCTAGGGGCAAGACAGGAATAAAGACGTAGACATAGAGAAAGGACTTGAGGACAAGGGGAGTGGGAAGGGTATGCTGGGACGAAGTGAGAGAGTGGCATGGACATATGTACACTACCAAATGTAATATAGATAGTTGTGGGAAGCAGCCACATAGCATAGGGAGTTCAGCTCAGTGCTTTGTGACCAACTAGAAGCGTGGAATAGGGAGGGTGAGAGGGGGATGCAAGAGGGAGGAGATATGCAGATATATGTATATGTATAGCTGATTCAGTTTGTTATACAGCAGAAAGTAACACACCATTGTAAAGCAATTATACTCCAATAAAGATGTTAAAATAAATAAATAAATACTTTATTCAAAAGAAAAAGAAAATCTCTGTTGTATCAAATTTCAATTCATTTATATGCACTCATCTTCCCCAGTGGACCAGGAGATCCTACAGACAAGTGCTATATTGAACTTTGGGTTTCTACTTCCTAGCTTGCCACCTGTACCCAGTAAAGTTTCACCAGTTTTGTGTAGAAATAACATATGAACTGTTATTTATGTTGGGTATTACATCTCCCCATCCCAAATATAATATCATTAATATGTACATTTCTCATATACTTTGCTTTCCTCCCCTGTGGCAACTAGTGATTCTTTGGGTGAATCAGCTGTTTGTAGCCTTGTATTAAATTCTGTATAACAGGACCCCTACTCTGCTTTCCAGGTGAGGATGCACAGCAACCCAGCCTGTATACTAAGCCATCTCTCTGACCTCACAGGTCCTGGACTCTTTTTTGGTAGGAGACCTAGTCTTGCTACTTCTGTACCTAACAACATCTTAAAGCAGTGGGTTCTACCAGCTTTGTCTCTTCAGCATCACTAGCTTATGCAGCATCACTTTGATATTCCCAAAATGGTCCCAGAAGAATGAGGGCTTAGCCATTCCCTATTTCTTTATCAATTTTTCCTGATATTCTTCATCTTCCCTAACTTGCGGTGAACTTAGCTACAAACACTTCTGCCACTTCTGGATCTTTACCCAGTCTATCTCTTCCTCCCAATATGCCCTGTGCTTTGGTTCCACCTACCAAATCTACATGTTCTTTGGGATCCACATTTACTGTCACATTTCCATAAAACCAGTAGGAATTCATCACTCTTCCTCAGGGTTCCACAATACTGACCACAGTTTATCTGATCAAATCTATTTGTAGTGGGTATGCTTATCTTTTCCCATCTCTTAAGCTCCTTAAGGGAAAGAATTATTTCTTACTCATTGTTATGGAACAATAACAGTGCTATGGAATTGCTATGGAACATGGCTTTTATTATTAAGGAACTCACAAAAAGTGCTGAATCTCATTTGAAGCTTGATCACTCACCCTAGATATTTTTTCCATATTAGTAGAACTATCTCCTTTGAAAAATCACAGGGAAAGAAAAATTCTTATTACACCTATTTCCTATGAAAACAAATCAGGTACTATGAAGCATTTCAGTAGGAAAAAGAAAAAAGGCCATTTTTAGCCACATATGTTTGGCAATGAGCATTTCACTGCTGCCTGCAGTAGCCTGAAAATTCAGTGGATAAATAAATGTGCATTGGTTTCTGTCAAGTGCAACGTGCAAAGATCTGTGTTAGTTGCAGGCGTTACAAAGCTCGAGACATTATCTGCATGCCCCAAAGAGCATGGTTTAGTTAGAGCACAGATGTGAACTACCAAGTTAGAATGACTAGCTCGTGAGAAAGATGTTGAGAAAGAGGAAGAAGGATGTTGGAGGCAAGGCTGAATCATGGAGGGTGTCATACACCATATGAAAGAGTTTTGTTTCTATGTAAAGCTCTATAAAATAATGTAACACAACATGATGGAAACTTTATGACTCAATGAGGGAATGAATTACAGGCTCACAAACCAGGGGTCAACCATATTTCTCCCAAACCACAGGGCTAATCTGAAGAAACTCAGCCTGAGAAAGACACTAGTTTGCAGGCTCAAGGCTACTTAGGCAAACTGCATTCGAGTGTATCATTCCCACCTCTGAACTTTTCCCCAATTAATAGCACAATTTAATATGGATGTTTTTCTGGAGCATAGCATCACCCCTCAGGACTGCAAATTAGGCAGGAAATACCCCACAGGCAGGCCTGTCTGGCATGATTTCCAGACTTTGCAAGAGAATCTCCAATGCCTTCATTTCTCAGGGAAATAGAGGATTTCTCCCTCAGCTCAAAGTTAGTTCTTTATCTTCAAGGAACTATAAACAAATACAATTTTGGCAGTCACCACTGGGAAAGATAATGCTGATGTAGTTATCGAAAATTCCACTTTTACTCAGCCTCTTCTCCCCCTCAACCCCCAGGATTTCACAGCTGTTTCATGTTCCCTTGCATTCTTCAATTCCACTACATTTTGTTCAGCTTTAAATGGACAAAGCAGAGACTATGCTTTCTTTGGAACATGACTTTTTGTCTCTGAAGGAGAAGCTTGTTTTAAGCTTTCAGACTCTTGGTTCCCAATTTTGCTGGTTGTTCTCCATTTAAAGCAGCAACAGTCTCCCCAAGGGAGTTGAGTAAATGAGGTTACACTCTCTACAATTAATGAGACACATTAATATCATTACACTTTTCTCCACTTCTTTTCCCAAATTTTTAAATAAACTTTCCAGGCACCTCTGGTTTATGCTGCAAAGCCAGCAGAACTATATTGAATAAAAAGGGACACAAATGAGCACTATTTTATAATAAAGGTGAAAAAAATTTTATAGCACTTTTAGTCCTCTCTGCCCTTTCTTGATGAATTGTGTTGACCCAAGATTAAATTGGCTTAGTAGACTTTTCTTAAAGATACAACATGCTAATTTCTTTTATATTAAACATTTAATTTAATATATTTGCTTGATGATAAATCTGGACTTATTCTGGAAAATATTTCCCTCATTTTTTAATAAGGGAAGACTCCAATTTTGGTAGCATCAGGAAACAACACCACCACCAAAAAAGACTAGTACAATGAATGACAACATTCTAATACCGATACAAACACATATGTGATTTAAATTATGTACATGCATACAAATTAGTGAAATACATCAACATGTTAATTCTATAATGTTATCAGTGGATAAACAGATTACTGATACAGTGATCCCTAGATAGTTGCAAGGGGTATTCCAGGAACCAACCCTTATATAAAATGGCATAGTACATGCATATAACTATATGGGAGGATTCCCATATGTGTTAAATCATCTCTAGATTACTTGTAATACCTAATACAATGTAAATGCTATGTTAAAAGTAATAAATACAATGTAAATATTATGTACATAGTTGCCAGCAAATTGAAGTTTTGCTTTTTGGAACTTTCTGGATTTGGAGGGAAGAATTTTGATTCAAGGTTGGTTGAATCCATGGATGTGGACCCCAAAGATATAGTGGGCTGACTGTAGTTATTATTCCAGTAATTACTTATTTATATTTTAAGATTTTTCTACTGAAAGCTTCTACTACTTTTAAAGTCAGAAATATATAGAGACTTAAAATTTTTATATACATATAATTTGCAATTATGTACACATTGCTTTGACCTCAAAACTGATTTCAGACAACTTTAGACATGGATAGCCATAAAATTCATCTTTTGATTATACTTGAATATTGGAAGAGATTAATGCATACATTCATCAACCATGGTGCTAGCAGAATGGACATAATTTGGAATATTCTGGTTAAAGCACACACACAGAAACACACACAGAAGATATAATTTGATTGTCCCCTCAGCAGATTTACCTTTCTAATTGTGCTTTTCTTAAGGCAATATTAAAATTAGCACTCCCTGAGCACAATCCCACTAATGGTGGGGAAAGTAGCTATGGAGTAAAAGTAAGCTCAGGGCATTAGCAGTTCAAGATCTTCAGACTCTTTTCCACACTAAAAGAACTGAAGCAAGACCTTGCTTGCAGAAAGTGTTGCAGTGATTTACTACCCCACTAATTCCTCATGTGTTGTGCTGTAACCATCAGACCTTTGGCTGTGAGAGATGATGTCTTTCAGATGGAAAACCAAGATGACCCATGTTATGTTCCACGAGTACAGGATGGTTGGTAATTCTAATGATCCTGGAGGCATTCCAAGCTAGGAAGCCACATGCTATGACTCTTGAAATTTCATCTAAAGAAGTTGCTTTCCTGTTACCATCCTCATCTATTTGTAGTACTTCATACAGCTGCCAGACAGTTGTCATGTCACACTCCAGGCATGACTGATTTTAATATTGATCATAATAATGTCATCAGAACTATCATTTTGGATTTAGAGTTCAAACAGGCTAGTTTCAAAGGGAATTAGAGCTATAAAATTATTAATATTGCTGACTGTAATCACTGTACTGTGATGGGAGTTGAACGAGTTTGGAAATGACTTTCCCAGTAGTTATGTTGAATATGATTTGATGTGGCATGAGTAAGTGTGACTGACAATGTTTGCCTTTTGTCCAGGACTTTAAAACTTTACTGGACTCTCATCTCATGGTTAGAGTGCATCTGTGCCTCATCAGATAACTGAGAAAGTTGGAACCCAGAGAGTTCAAAATCACAAGGCAAGAGAGTCTAATTTCTCCCCAATTACATTAACTCCCATTAAATCGTGAGCTCCAGGAGGCCTTAGAACAAGTCTTTCTCACTCACTCAACACCTAGCACCCACTTAGGACATAAAAGGCACTCACGAGAGACCTTCAAGATGGTGGAGGAGTAAAACATGGAGATCACCTTCCTCCCCGCAAATACAACAGAAATACATCTACATGTGGAGCAACTCCTACAGAACACCCACTGAATGCTGGCAGAAGACTTCAGACTTCTCAAAAGGCAAGAAATTCCCCACATACCTGGGTAGGGTGAAAGAAAAAAGAAAAAACAGAGACAAAAGAATAGGGACAGGGCCTGCACGTCTGGGAAGGAGCTGTGAGTAGGAAAAGTTTCCACAAACTAGGAAGCCCCTTCATTTGTGGAGACAGTGGTGACGGGAGGGAAGTTTTGGAGCCACAGAGGAGAGCACAGCAACAAAGGTGCAGAGGGCAAAGAAGAGAGATTCCTGCACAGAGGGTCAGTGATGACCAGTACTCACCAGCCTGAGAGGCTTGTCTGCTCACCCACCAGGAAGAGTGGGGGCTGGGAGCTGAGGCTCTGGGTTCGGAGGTCAGATTCCAGGAAAAGGACTGGGGTGGGCTGCATGAAAACAGCCTGAAAGGTGTTAGTGCACCACACCTAGCTGGGAGGGAGTCAGGAAAATGTCTGGAACTGCCTAAGAGGCAAGAGAAAATTGTTTTGGGGTGCACGAGGAGAGGGGATTCAGAGCACCACCTAAAGGAGTTCCAGAGATGGGCATGAGCTGCGGCTATAAGAGTGGACACCAGAGACAGGCATAAATGTTAATGCTGCTGTTGATGCCGGAAGAATCCTGTGTGCAAGCACAGGTCACTATCCAAACCTCTCCTCCCGGGAGTGTGTGCAGTCCACCACTACCAGGGTCCCGTGATCCATGGACAAAGTCCCCGGGAAAACAAACGGCACACCTCAGGCTGCGGGCATCATGCTGGGCTCTGCCCTCCGCAGGCTCGCCCTGCATTCCCTACCCCTCACTCACCCTGGGCCTGAGTGAGCCAGAGGACCCTAATCAGCTGCTACTTTAACCCCGTCCTGTCTGAGTGAAGAACAGATGCTATCAGGCAACATACATACGTAGGTGGGGCAAATCCAATGCTGAACCCCAGGAGCTGTGCAGAAAAAAAGAGAAAGGGAAATCTCTCCCAGCAGCCACAGGAGCACTGGATTAAATCTCCACAATCAACTTGATGTACCTTGCATCTCTACAACAAATCACCCCAAAATTGAGGCTGTGGACTTTGGGAGCAAGTGTAGATGTGGGAGCCCTGTGGCTGACAGGGTCTTGGTGATCCAGCTGGGTGTCAGGCCTGTGCCCCTGAGGTGGGAAAGTCGAGTTCAGGACATTGGTCAAACAGAGACCTCCCAGCTTCATCAAATGGTGAAAGCTCTCCCAGGGATCTCCATCTCAATGTTAAGATCCAGCTCAACTCAATGACCAGCAAGCTACAGTGCTGGACACCCTATGCCAGACAACTAGCAAGACAGGAACACAACCTTACACATTAGCAGAGAGGATGTCTAAAATCATAATAAGGTCACAGACACCCCAAAACACACCACCAGATGCGGTCCTGGATAAGATCCATCCTCATCAACCAGAACAAATGCACCAGTCCCCTCCACCAGGAAGCCTACACAACCCACTAAACCAACTTTAGACTCTGCAGACAGACACCAAAACAACGGGAATTATGAACTTGCAGCCTGCAGAAAGGAAACCCAAACACAATAAATTAAGTAAAATGAGAAGACAGAGAAACACACAGCAGATGAAGGAGCAAGGTAAAAACCCACCAGACCAAACAAATAAAAAGGAAAGAGGCAGTCTACCTGAAAAAGAATTCAGAGTAATGATAGTAAAGATGATCCAAAATCTAGGAGAGAGAAAGGAGAAAATAAAAGAAACACTTAATAAAGACCTAGAAGAAATAAAGAGCAAACAAACAATGATGAACAACACAATAAATAAAATTAAAAATTCTTGAAATCAATAGCAGAATAAGTGAGGCAGAAGAACGGATAAGTGACCTGGAAGATAAAATAGTGGAAATAACTACCACAGAGCAGAATAAAGAAAAAAGAATGAAAAGAATTGAGGACAGCTTCAGAAACCTCTGGGACAAAACTAAACGCACCAACATTCACATTATAGGAGTCCCAGAAGAAGAAGAGAAAAAGAAAGGGACTGAGAAAATATTTAAAGAGATTATAGTTGAACACTTCCCTAATATAGGAAAGGAAATGCTCAATCAAGTCCAGGAAGCATAGAGAGTCCCATACAGGATAAATCCAAGGAGAAACATGCCAAGACACACACTAATCAAACTATCAAAACTTAAATACAAAGAAAAAATATTAAAAGCAGCAAGAGAAAAGCAACAAGTAACTACAAGGGAATCCCCATAAGGTTAACAGCTGAAATTTCACAGAAACTGCAAGCCAGAAGGGAGTGGCAGGACATATTTAAAGTGATCAAAGGGAAAAAAATTACAACCAAGATTTCTCTACACAGCAAGGATCTCATTCAGATTCGATGGAGAAATTAAAACCTTTACAGACAAGCAAAAGCCAAGAGAATTCAGCACCACCAAACAAGCTTTACAACAAATACTAAAGGGACTTCTCTAGGCAGACAACACAAGAGAAGGAAAAGACCTACAATAACAAACCCCAAACAATTAAGAAAATGGGAATAGGAACATCCATATCGATAACTACCTTAAATGTAAATGGATTAAATGCTCTGACCAAAGGACATAGACTGGCTGAATGGATACAAAAAAAAAAAAAAAAAAAAAAAAAGATTCATATATATGCTGTCTAAAAGAGACCCACTTCAGACCTAGCAATACATACAGACTGAAAGTGAGGGGATGGAAAAAGATATTCCATGCAAACGGAAATCAAAAGAAAGTTGGAGTAGCAATTCTCATATCAGAAAAATTAGACTTGCAAACAAAGACTATTACAAAAGACAAAGAAGGACATTACCTGATGATCAAGGGATGAATCCAAGAAGAAGATAAAATAATTGTAAATACTTATGCACCCAACATAGGAGCACCTCAGTACATAAGGCAAATGCTAACAGCCATAAAAGGAGAAATCAACAGTAACACAATAAGAGTAGAGGACTTGAACATCCAACTTTCACCAATGGACAGATCATCCAAAATGAAAATAAATAAGGAAGCACAAGCTTTAAATGACACATTAAACAAGATGGACTTAATTGATATTTATAGGACATTCCATCCAAAAACAGCAGACTACACTTTCTTCTCCAGTGTTCATGGAACATTCTCCAGGATAGATCATATATTGGGTCACAAATCAAGCCCTGGATACATTTAAGAAAATGGATATTGTATCAAATATCTTTTCTGACCCCAACGTTATGAGACTAGATATCAATTACAGGAAAAAAAATCTGTAAAAAATACAAACACATGGAGGCTAAACAATACACTTCTAAATAACTAAGAGATCACTGAAGAAATCAAAGAGGAAATGAAAAAATACCTAGAAATAAATCACAATGAAAACACACCAGCCCGAAACCTATGGGATGCTGTAAAAGCAGTTCTAAGAGGGAAGCTTATAGCAATACAATCTTACTTCAAGAAACAAGAATAATCTCAAATAAACAACCTAACCTTACACCTAAATCAATCAGGGAAAGAAAAAAAAAAAACCCAAAGTTAGCAGAGGAGAGAAATCATAAAGATCAGATCAGAAATAAATGAAAAAGCAATGAAGGAAACAATAGCAAAGATCAATAAAACTAAAAGCTGATTCTTTGAGAAGATAAACAAAATTGATTAACCATTAGCCAGACTCAACAAAAAAAAAGGGAGAAGACTCAAATCAGTAGAATTAGAAATGAAAAAGGAGAGGTAACAACTGACACTGCAGAAATACAAAGGATCATGAGAGATTACTACAAGTAACTATATGCCAACAAAATGGACAACCTGAAAGAAATGCACAAATTCTTAGAAAAGCATATACTTCTGAGACTGAGTCAGGAAGAAATAGAGAATAAAAGCAGACCAATCACAAGCACTGAAATTGAGACTGTGATTAAAAATCTTCCAACAAAAAAAGCCCAGGACCAGATGGCTTCACAGGCAAATTCTATCAAACATTTAGAGAAGAGTTAACACCTATCCCTCTCAAATTCATCCAAAATATAGCAAAGGCAGGAGCACTTCCAAACACATTCTACAAGGCCACCATCACCCTGATACCAAAACCAGACCAAGATGTCACAAAGAAAGAAAACTATAGGCCAATATCACTGATAAACATAGATGCAAAAATCCTCAACAAAATACTAGCACACAGAATCCAACAACACATTAAAAGGATCATACACCATAATCAAGTGGGGTTTATCCCAGGAATACAAGGATTCTTTAATATATGCAAATAAATCAATGTGATATACCATATAAAAAATTGAAGGAGAAAAACCATATGATTGTCTCAAAAGATGCAGAAAAATACTTTCAAAAGTGGTCATAGGGGGAGCTTACCTCAACATAATAAAGGCCATATATGACAAACCCATAGGCAATATTGTTCTCAATGGTGAAAAACTGAAACCATTTCCACTAAGATCAGGAACAAGACAAAGTTGTCCCCTCTCAGCACTATTATTCAAGATAGTTTTGGAGATTTTAGCTACAGGAATCAGAGAAGAAAAAGAAATAAAAGGAATCCTAATCAGAAAAGAAGAAGTAAAACTGTCAAAGTATGCAGATGACATGATACTATACATAGAGAATCCTAAAGATGCTACCAAAAAACTACTAGAGGTAATCAATGAATTTGGTAAAGTAGCAGGATAGAAAATTAGTGCACAGAAATCTCTTGCATTTCTATACACTAATGATGAAAAATCTGAAAGAGAAATTAAGGAAACTCTCCTATTTACCACTGCAACCAAAAGAATTAAATACCTAGGAATAAACCTACCTAAGGAGACAAAAGACCTGTATGCATATAAGTATAAGACAATGATGAAAGAAATTAAAGATGATACAAACAGATGGAGAGATAGACCATGTTCTCAGATTGGAAGACTCAACCTTGTGAAAATGACTATACTACCCAAAGCAACCTGCAGATTCAATGCAATCCCTATCAATAAATCAGTGGCATTTTTCACAGAACTAGAACAAAAATTTTCACAATTTGCATGGAAACACAAAAGACCCTGATAACCAGAGTAATCTTGAGAGAGAAAATCAGAGCTGGAGGAATCATGCTCCCAGATTTTAGACTATACTACAAAGCTGCAGTCATCAAGACAGTATGGTACTGGCACAAAAACAGAAAGATAGATCAATGAAACAGGATAGGAAGCCCAGAGAAAAATCCATGCACATATGGTCACCTTATCTTTGATAAAGGAGGCAAGAATATACAATGGAGACAAGACAGCCTCTTCAATATGTGGTGCTGGGAAAACTGGACAGCTACATGTAAAAGAATGAAATTAGAACACTCCCTAACACCATATGCAGAAATAAACTCAAAATGGATTAAAGACCTAAATGTAAAGCAAGACACTATAAAACTCTTAGAGGAAAACATAGGCAGAACACTCTATGACATAAATCACAGCAAGATCCTTTTTGACCCACCTCCTAGAGAAATGGAAACAAAAAGAAACAAATGGGATCTAATGAAACCTAAAAGCATTTGCATAGCAAAGGAAACCATAAACAAGACGAAAAGACAACCATCAGAATGGGAGAAAATATTTGCAAATGAAGCAAGTGACAAAGGATTAAGCTCCAAAATATACAAGCAGCTCATGCAGCTTAATATCAAAAAACAAACAACCCAATCCAAAAATGGGCAGAAGACCTAAATAGACATTTCTCCAAAGACTTACAGATTGCCAAGAAACACATGAAAGGATGCTCAACATCACTAATCATTAGAGAAATGCAAATCAAAGCTACAATAAGGTATCACCTCACACAAGTCAGAATAGCCATCATCAAAAATTCTACAAAAACTAAGTGCTATAGAGGGTGTGGAGAAAAGGGAACCCTCTTGCACTGTTGGTGAGAATGTAAATTGATATCACCACTATGGAGAATAGTATGCAGGTTCCTTACAAAACTAAAAATAGAACTATCATACAGCCCAGCAATCCCACTACTGGGCATATACCCTGAGAAAACCGTAAGTCAAAAAGCGTCATGTAACACTATGTTCACTGCAGCTCTATTTACAATAGCCAGGACATGGAAGCAACCTAAGTGTCCATAAACAGATGAATGGATAAAGAAGATGTGGCACATATATACAATGGAATATTACTCAACCATAAAAAGAAATGAAATTGAGTTATTTGTAGTGAGGTGGATGAACCTAGAGTCTGTCATACAGAGTGAAGTAAGTCAGAAAAAGAAAGAGAAATACCATATGCTAACACATATATACAGAATCTAAAAAAAAAAAAAATGGTTCTGAAGATCCTAGGGCCAAGACAGGAATAAAGATGCAGACATAGAGAATGGACTTGAGGACATGGGGAGCGGGAAGGGCAAGCTGGGACGAACTGAGAGAGTGGCATGGACATATATACAATACCAAATGTAAAATAGATAGCTAGTGGGAAGCAGCTGCATAGCACAAGGAGATCAGCTTGGTGCTTTGTGACCACATAGAGGGGTGGGATGGGGAGTGTTGGAGGGAGACACAACAGGGAGGAGATATGGAGATGTAGATATATATATTGCTCATTCTCTTTCTTATAAAGCAGAAACTAACACACCATTGTAAAGCAACCATCATCCAATAAAGATGTAAAAAAAAACAAGAACTCACTAAATATCTTGAATTAATGAATAAAAAGAAGTTGAGTTTTAAACATGTCTTCCACTAAACTAGGATTTCTAAACTTGGAACACATTCTAGAAACCCATTTTCTGGGATCTACCACCATCTACACAAACTTTCTCATTTTTTAAATGATTCTAGAAACAAAACAACATAAGCATATTCTGGACTGTCTGGAAATTAGTATTCTGCCACTCAATTTCAGTGCTATAATTTGCCTTTTTTTGTTTTTGATGTATTAAACAGAAATGAAGGTCAAATTGCTTCTAGTTCATTACTTAAACAAAAATATTTTAAGGAGGAATGCCATATACACCTTGGAGGCAGACATATTGAGTGGATAATGTTTTTTAAGCAGAAGAGCATAACGCCATTTCATTAGCAATAGGTGTAATGATTAAAAAAAATAAAATCAATGAAAGTTTTTTCTATTCCCAGTTTCAGCAACAATTGAATTAGATGTCCATTTAACACAATTATCAATAATTCCATAACACCAACATTATATTCCAGTGAACAAAAAAGTCTTACATATATATCAAATGATTCATTAGAATTGGTGTTTGAATATTACTTGTGTGCATTTTGAATAAAGTTTGAGTCTCAATAATTCCCGGAATTGCAAGCGAAGTCTTACAGCAATTGTTTTATGTATAGTACATACATTATTATATGACATAAAAAATCTGGAATAATAATATTGAAGTTGAAACACAAATATAAATTTAATGATGAACCATATCTTAGGTTACATGTGTCCAATAGGAACCTCAACTTTTTAGTTTTAATAATAATCCACCATGTTAAAAATAATGGTTTATTGTCTTTCTCTGCCTATCTTACTTCATAATCATAATACCTTCCTGGTCCATCCATGTTGTTGAAAATGGCAAAATTGCATTAATTTTATGGCTCAGTAATATTCCATTGTATGTATATATATATATAGTGTGTGTGTATATATATATATATTCTTTATTCATCTTCTTTATTCATCCATCTGTTGATAGACACTTAAGTTGCTTCCATATCTTGGCTATTGTAAATAATGGTGCTATGAACATTGAGGGAGGGACAAGATAGGAGAAGGGGATTAAGAGGTACAAATTATTAGGTATAAAATTAAGATATAAGGATGTAATGTACAGCAGAGGGGATATAGCCAAATTTTGTAATAACTTGAAATGGGGTATAATCTATAAAAATATTTAATTACTATGTTGTACAAGTAATATAATATTGTAAATCAACAATACTTAATTTTTAAAAATAATGGTTTATTAGATATACCTGACTTTATAGTTTTCCATGCATTTATAAACTTGCTTAGAATTTTTAGTTGTAAAGAAATTATAACCATGAAAATTATGTACTCAGTTTTATACTTTTATATATTTAAGTAACATTATAAAAAATATGATTTAAATCAATGCTTTGTCCTCTGAGGGTTCATTTGCTTAATGAATTCTCATTTGTCTATATGTGTGTGTTTGTATTATATACATACATATAATTCATTTTAAAATGAGCATTGTATATTAAATATATATATATATCCTGATTTCTTGAATGAATTATCTCTATATAATTATAAAATTTTGTGGAAGAATTTATCACCTCATTGCTGTTGTTCACAAGTATTGAATATAAGTATACTTTTATATATAACAAATCAATCTCAATGAAAGGGAATTATAGACATGCAAAAATAAAAAAATAAAAATCAGGATACCTAATTAAAATTAAAATGTTGGAAAAAGCAGCATTACATTTATTTTCCTTTAAGTCCTAGTTTTTTTTGTTGTTGTTGTTTAGCAATATTTCAAATATAATTAACAGTGTGAGAAGAAATTACTTTAATGTTTTATTATTATACTCATACATAGTATTTTCAGATATAGGGTACCGTATTTCACTTCTGAAGGGATATTTTGAGAAATCAAACATATATTAATATGAAAATTAATAACATTTTTGACACATTCTTTAAAGTGTTTCAATAAGTATAAAACCATGTTTTGAAGAACATTTAAAATGTCATTTAAAATGTTTTGTTGAAAAACAGTAAATAGTTATTGTAAATAACTCAAACAGAAAAATATAAAGGAAAAGTTTTTTAAAAAGTTCTTGAATCCACCACTCAGAGAGAGCCAATTTTAATCATTTAGGGAACATCCTTTCAGGCATCTTATTTTAACATCTTACATACATGTACACTATTATACATTCATAGTGTATATCTTTATCTTGAAGTAATTTTTAACTACGTATCATGTACATGCAAAGAGTGACTCAAGCAAGTGAATCAATTTAATGAAGCCCATAACATCAGTTTGACTATTGAAGAAAACTAAGTAGAACACAGATTATGTAATTGACCAGTGTAATTAAATTTAATAGTAAAGAAAAAATTACTATGGATAAAGGACTTAGCAATATGTTTAAACAAAGAAACTGTAACATGATTTTTTCCCATGGATCTGACTTACCTTGAGCAATTATTATGTTCTACTTTTAAAAATCTTGAATTTATAATAAAGTAAGTAAAAGGTAGAAAGGTGTTCATATGTTATCTATTTTAGAAGCTGCAGTGAACTACATTACTTGATAGTATCTCTAAATTAATTAAGAAGTCTGTTACAGGTATTCTTAATAAAGCCAGCCAATTTTTAATTCAGGTTGACACCACTAAAGATACAGCGTAATTGCTATTGGTTCAGAGTCTAGAGATGATCTGATATCAGTCCTCAGCATATGTTCAAGCACAGCAAAACCTCATTAATTTAGACTTCTTCATTTGAATTTCATGACAATTTGAACAGGTACACTGTTCTTCATTACCTAAGAAAAAAGTTCCCAGTAGCGGAAAAAAAAAAATCCCAACAAGATCTCAGGACTACAATATAAATTATTGAATAGAACAAATAATTTTTAGAAATTTAGCAGCATTCATGTGTATACAAATGTAATGACTATCAATGAAAAAAGTATATTCAGCATAACATCTATTTAGAAATACTCTTAGTGTATTGTGATTTTTCTATCATCTATCTATCTATCTATCTATCTATCTAATCAATCTACCAGTTTATCTTTCTACCTCATCTGTCTAACTTTTACCTGCCACATCTTCACTAATTTAGAATGGTAGTCCTCCATGTTTTTCATATGAATGGTATTTAACTTATTGGGGAAAATATGTTATAGAAGTTGTTAGATAATCCATATATGTGTGTGTGTGTGTGTGTGTGTGTGTGTGTGTATAGTATCTCATATTACATGTAACAATATGGAAAATCAATACAATATATTTAAATCATGGCTTAAAAAGTAATTACCTTGAAAAGTTTAAGCTACCAAAATGTTTATAATTAGTGGTTCTCAACTAGGACTGATTTTGTCCCTCAGAGAATTTTTGACAAGGTCTATAGCCAGCCTCCCACGATGAAGAAATATTCACCACAAAATGTCAATAGTGCCAAGGTAATATTTTAATTTTAATAATGATTGAATCAGTTATTGATGTAATTGAATAAGCTCTCTGCCTAAGCTGTCAAATATGAAAATGACCAAAAATAGTTTTTGGCAATATTGAGGTCCACTGGAGGTCACCCACCAAATAACATGACCTGGTTTGGTTCCATGTCTGATTCCATGAATCAGAAATATTACATTTGGTCAGACTCCCACTATGATACTGTGTACAAGCAGAACCTGAAGCAGATTTGTTAGGTAGCACAACCTAGGTTCTTGAGAAAATAGCCTAAAGGAAGGATTCAAGTGTCAATACTTTAGTTGGGAGGTGTAAGCCCAGGTTGATGAAGATGAGGAAAAAGAAAATTTCAGGCAAGAGAAAATGGGAGGCAATTCAAGTGATGCATGGTGATGCTGACTGCTGTGGATGAGAACCCATAGTGAGATGCAGCAATCTACTCAGTAAGTCTGTCTGCTTTTCTTGAAATGCTGCAAGGTAAAATCTCAGTGAGTCCTTAAAAGGTGAGAAGGAGGGAAGTTTTCTCTTTGTCATTGGTCAAAGTTTACTCCATAACTGGTGGGGGGAGGTTTAACATCCAACACATTTCTGATTGGTATGATCTCTTTCCTTCCAAGGCTTTCAGGGATGTCCGACTCCATACACTGCATTCAGAGTCTGAAGGTGGTGGAAGGGTCCAGGTACCCCAGTGTGTGTCTGTTTGGTTGCTGTGTTGCTGAAGTCAAGGAATCAGAATGGAAGGAATCAGTGGTTAGTCCCATGCTGGAGGCAGCTCAGGATCTATGGGGAAGCATAAATATTTGTGGCTGATAAAGTAAGTATGGTGGTCATTTGAGTTATTTGCCAACTATTTCTAGTTATTTTCCCTCCAGGACAATGGTGTGATTACAGTTCTTGTCCATTGCATTGGTGGGATGGGGCCATGTGTCTCGTTGAGACCAGTGAGTTGTGAGAGGAAATTGTTTTTGCTATAGCATCCAATTACCAGTAAAATACCCTGCAGAGCTCACTCTGGGATGACAGCTACAACAGTCAAGATGGCGGCTGTTCCAGCAGCCAGTGTCCTTAAGTGACTACAGTAAAGAGTCTCTTCACCCCACCATCCTTATCTAAAAAAGACATGCAGCATAAAAGGGAGGGAAAAAAAGCTTGTTATTCTTTAAACCATGGGTATTTCGAGGTGATTTATTACTGTAAAACTAGCTAACCTATTCTGACTGGTTATATTTGCTGTGTAAGTCTCAAGAAGTTGAATAACAGTTAAATTAAGCTATATGACCACGATACAGGACCAAATAGGGCCTTAAGGCATAACAAATGCTTTCTATTTTACTGAAGTATATCTATTTCCCAGTTGCAAAACAAAACACAAGATAAGATGGAGCAAAACTATGTGTTCCTGACATGGCAATTTCTCTATAAGAATATAGATTAGAAGTGTAAAAAGATTTCCCAACTAATTTTGTTTTTGAAATAGTGCACAAACTTTTAAGAGGCCTAATTTTTCTGTGTGCACGATGAGGGACAGTGTTCCAAAAATTGTTTTACCATCATGGGGGTCCAGGTATGTACTGGTTTTCTTAAGTTATGCTCATGCAAAGGGAAAGAGAATAATACTTATGTTGTACCTATTTTGCTCTAGAAATGGTTAGAGACTTTTCCATTTGTGATCTCAGTTATTCAGAAATCGGAGCATGATCTTCACTTTACAGATATGAATCATTAAGCTTAGAGAGGTTACAAAAATATTCTTATATCAGACATTTAGTTAAGTCCTCAAATAAACAAGGGAGTTGCATTTTTTTTTCTTTTTTTTGCAGTACGCAGACCTCTCGCTGTTGTGGCCTCTCCCATTGCGGAGCACAGGCTCCGGACGTGCAGGCTCAGCGGCCATGGCTCACGGGCCCAGCTGCTCCACGGCATGTGGGATCTTGCCGGACCGGGGCACGAACCCGTGTCCCCTGAATTGGCAGGCGGACTCTCAACCACTGCGCCACCAGGGAAGCCCGGGAGTTACATTTTTAACCCTTAAGAAAAGGGGGTGGGGTGGGGTAGAACTAAGCTGCATACTCTACATCTCATTTAATCCTAAACCCAAATCAGTGAGATAAGAATTATTATTGCCATTTGACAATTAAGAAAATCAAGACTCTGGAATGTTTTAAATTTGCACAAAATCCCATTTCTGGTAAGTAGCACAGCTAGGATTGAACCCTGGGTCTCTCTGTTTCCAAAGTCTATAGCTATATGCTATACCCTTGCATTTGAAGTGTATTCCTTAGCCCACCACCAATGACACCATCTAAGAGCTTGTTAGAAATACAGAATCTCAAGCCCAGCCTCAGATCTACTGTTTTAGAATCTACATTTTCAAAAAGGTTCCTGGGTGCTTTGTGTGTATGTTGGAATTTGAGAACCACAATGCTACACCACATGGCCTTCCCACAAGCTCACGCAACCAATGATTCCTTGGTATTAGTTCAAAACCAACCGAAGTGTATATCCCAAAAAACAATTATTTCATCTTCTATTGCTATTTCTATCAGACTTGGGGAAGCTTGTCCATTTGTCACAGAACTCGAATTACCTGGTCTAGGAAGTCTACTGCAACTTGAAGCAAAACTTAGAGTTGGGTTTCAGCGCTGGGCATGTTGAATTTGAAATCTCTCAGGAAATGAGGCAAAATTCAGTAGTGTCTTTACAGATCTGCCTCAAGCCATCTTCACTCATGCTTGGAGCCACCCCAAATCCTCATGTGTGTGATTCCAGACCTTTTCATTTGTGGCATAATGATTTAGTATATTCCTAATATTCCAGATATCACTAATGATAACTGTCAACAAGTGGTAAAGCAGTATAATAATTTAATACTGGTGGCTGTATCAGCCTTCATACAGACTTTTATAAAATACCTTTTATGTGCAGACACTGGGGCTACAAAACCTGTCAAGACACAGCCTTTGCTGTCAAGAAGTTCACAATGGTTTTAGAGATATTGCTTGATAAAATCAAATAAGTAGGCTTATAGAACAGAAAAGAAGGGTACTCAATTATGTACATTGATAATAAGGTCATCTCAGTGAGAATGTTCATGAAAATTATCATCTAATATGCATCTCATGCAAATGAATTATGGTACCATGTTTATATGGCTCTAATCAACAAAGGCTCTGGTGTTTGTAGACTTTCTTTCTATGGGAGCACAGTTAAAATAGTTGTACGTGCTCTACTTTCATACAATAGAACATCTTATCTTTGTGGGATTCCTCAGCCTAAGTTTCCATGGGAAAACTAGTAGAGAACCTAGACGTGCCTACCTGTGTTGGATGTGTTGAAAAGATTTATTTAGTGTGCCTCTCCTATTGTAGCATATATACTTACATAAAAAAACTACTGAGATATTTTGGGAAAATTAAAAATTTTGTGCACTAAAAATATTCCAATTTCTCTGGATAAGCAAGGTTTTATATATATTGTTCTATAATTTCTGACACTGGTCTGATCCTCAAGCAAAGCTTCTATGGACCAGTTTCGTGACTGGGGTAAACCGGGAATATCTAAACACTTTACAAAGTTTATTTTGATACTGAAACTCTTGTAAGAAAGGTATATCTTGAGAGGAATAGAAAAAATAAATAGAAGACTTGTAGCAATTGTAAACATGGTAATGATTTTGTTTTCATTCTCTATACTAAAGATGTCTTTAAATACTATTTCTGGGAAATTTTGGGTTCTTTCATAGTATGGCATGAGCTGACAAAATTCTCATATGGAGGGAAAAACAATCTCCAAACAGACTCTTCCTATAAAACCAAATCCTTTAAAGCTTTGAAAATAGTCCTTTTGTCTTCTTTAACTTCCAACAACAGCTTGGGGGATAGAAGAGGTTATTTGGCAGAAATTCAAAGGTTGAAATACTTTCAGTTGACTTCATTTTTATTTCTGTTCAAAGTTTGACCATGTTCTCCTAAAACTGTACTGACCTTTGTGGGAGGGCCAGTGGTTGTAAAACCAAAACCAAAAACAAAAACAAAAAAAAATATAGGCTAATTTCAAAATTATCTCTATAATATATAGTCCTGAATAACATATACAGATAAAATGTTTTCCCTTCATTTTAGTGCCATGGTTACATGAAACTAGAGATGACACAACCGAAAGAAAACACAGTTGCTATTTCAGAAAGCATCCCAGTATACTACACATAAGAGCAAGAGCATATAGTCCTGGGACCATTACCTGCCCTACTCACTGTGTCTGAACAGTGAGGTAGGTTAAGTAAGTGACCAAAATCCAAAGGTTCTTATATGTTGAACAGAATGTTAACAACTCATTTGGTGTGACTGTCATACAAGGATTCATTAATTAGTGTTTGCAAAGCACATCAAGGATGAAAAGCTCTAAACATTAATGATAACCAATTTCTCATTCTCCAGCAATGCCTGCAGTAGAGAAATTTCTGCATGTAAAGAAATGCTAGAAATAAGTTTTCATACTGCACCAACACATCACTTGAAAGGTGACTCTTCAGTGGATTAAACAGAATACTAAATTGGGATCTGGGAGAAAAGGGGCTTTACAGTGGTATTAATTATTATACATGGAACATTTTAATGATTTACAAATGAAAGAGAGAAGCACACTATTGACATACATCCCTGGGCAAGTGAAGTTTCTTTGGTCAAATAATTTAAGAAACAAATTTTACGCTATTGACCCTAAAGACTTTAAATAATTACAGTCAGTTTCAACACATTAGATCACCAATATCGGCTTAATTTTTAAAAATTTGTCCACAAAGGAGATATTGGCACTAGCTAGTTGTTAACAGACTATTTTTTCCCTTTGCAAAATAAGTGGTATTGTCTTTATTTTGTTTGACATAAATGTTCAGTTCAAGGGCAACAATTATAGATACTGGGTTCTATTTTTTTTTTCATTCAAATACATTTTTAGCTTAAAAGTAGTGGTCTTACCTCCCAGGATGCCATAAAAATACTTTATAGTGCTCTTAAGGTCTTTCAAGTATTTTTTTTCAAAATTAAACTATACATCCCTACTCAGGAGATCTACAGAAGGGTACAACACTGACTGTCATGATTTTATAATTCACCTAGCTTTATTTATTTTGTAACTCAAAGAGGATGTTTTTCTTTTCAACTAAACAAGTGTGGCAAAGTATAATTGGTTTTAGAAAAGAATGTTCCTGCTTCTATAGAACTAATTTTTAATTACATTGGGGAATTCTATTTTGGAATTGATATACATACATCAGATACATATGAATAGGAACCAATGCATTTGGTAAGAAAACTATAAAAGTCCAAATTAACATTCATCACTTTGAGCACCCATCTTGTTGGAGCACCAGCAGACCCCTACTGGAGAAAGGATGGAGCTCAGGATGGCCAGAGGTATCACTGTAACATCCCCTAGTGTTCCACAGAGATATCGAAGGAAAGATGACAAATAGCCTTTCAAAACTACCAGGAAAAGAAAAGAAAAGGACCCAATTTTTAAAGAAACATAAGTCCTGGGGGGTCAGACCAGACATCAGCATGTACAACTCACCTGGACTTATCGCCCTAAACTTCAGCTGATAGTGACTTTAGTTTTAAATCATCAGATTAATATCCAGTTTGATTGGTATTAAAAACCAACAAATAAACCTGTTAATGTGATAGAGATTCACAGAATTCACCTGCTTGCTACAGAAGAAAAAGAAAAGAAATTGGAGCAAAGGATGTTTATGTCAGAAATTCACTTACCAGCCTACAGCTTAGAAAACACCAAAGTAAAATTATATATATATATGTATGTATATATATATAAAATATACTTATATATACCTCATCACATCGAATGACAAAATGGTAGCTGTCATAATGTGTCAGTTAACATGTCCAGTACAAGCTGATTGTTGAGTGTCCCCTGGGAAAAGAAGACAGAAACATGACAAAGAACAAAGAATGTGGATCGATAATGCTTGGGGAAATAAGACAGAGAAGGTTATTTACTTGCATTGATCCGCTGCTGCCGTCGCGTAAACTTGGCCTGTTTTTCTTTTGTTAACCTTTAAGCCTGAGCATACTCAGAGGCAACCAGGGAGCCAACTAACAGGTGTAGATTAAGGATCGAAGGAGGTCACCGTACCTCTGTCACCACCAGGCACCCATGTAACAACATCCCTGAAGAAATTTAAACATCAATAGCCATAATAAGGGCAAATTTATCAAGCCCAGCCAGCTCTAGCTGGGAGCCTGCCTGCGTCCAGTTGGTTCGCCCTTGCTAAAGCTCAATTGATTTGGACATTCTTTTACTAGAGTTGATTATCAATTGTGACATAGCAAATTTGTTACCTTCCAAGTGCTGAGCGTATGGTGGCTAGTGGAGTCTCTGAAGTGAAAACACCTGGAGTTGTTACCCTTCACTAGTGAAAAGAGAGAAGCAGGGGGGCAGTCTTGCTCTTGGATGGGCCAAGGGATCTGCCCTTCCTTCGGATGCAGTCCAGGCTGTTCTTAGAGAAGGAGAAGGTCCTCGAAAGAGTTGAGAAGACTTGTTGACAAGAGAGGGAGAGTGTCCAACTGAAAGCTGGATCACTAAGCTCTTATTCATGCTCTTCCCTCCACCTGGAAAACCCTTAACCATCCATCCTCATTTACTAAAACCAGACTTACCACCATGGTATAGTTTAGAAGCCCTGTCTTCTGAAATCCACAATGTGAAAGCCATTCCTCTCTACGTCACTACCCTGGTGAATTATACTTATTTGTTTAATTTCTCTTTTCTTCCTTATTAGATAGTAAACTCCTTAAAGTCAGAAGTTTGGTTTATATATCTTTAGATCTCCCAGATCACTTACCGCAATACTGCAGTTTAATAAAACTTGCCGGCAAGTGAGGAAAGAAACGAATGAAGAAATGCAATAATTCAAATGTAGATAATTCCAAATTGAGTGGTAAAATCATTAACAACAGGACCTTTCAGAGGCAAAACTGTGCACTTAACCAGTCCATGTTCTGTAGCTAGAATTTTTTTTTCCTGAGGCTATTTTCCCATACCCCATACCTCTCTTTCTTCCTCTCCCCAGCCTGCACCTATGGCCTCTTCTGGGTGCATAGGGCTCCCCAGACTGGCCCTGGTAGTCAAAATTAGCTATCAGTCATTTATATCTCAGTGTTACTTCAGTATTATGTCTCTCAAGGATATGTATATTTCTTAATATTTCACTAAGAATTTCTGTTCTATATTCATGAAGGATATTGGTTTGTATTTTTATTTTTTGTACTGCTTTGGTTCTGGGAGCAGGGTAACATTGACTTCATTCAGGTACCAGTCTTTGTAAATACAGCTTTCAATAGTAAAATAACTGATCATCCTTGTTCAAAGCCTATCTGTAGTTTATTTAGGTTTACAGAGAAATTTTACTTATAACATTCTGTGT
This sequence comes from Grampus griseus, assembly GCF_964374135.1. Lineage (NCBI taxonomy): Eukaryota > Metazoa > Chordata > Mammalia > Artiodactyla > Delphinidae > Grampus > Grampus griseus. The sequence goes on from NC_139018.1 coordinate 131,350,036, forward strand.
CTTAGTCTGTTTCAGCTGCTATAACAAAATTGCCATAGACTGTGCATCTTATAAACAATAGAAATTTATTTCTCACAGTTCTGAAGGTTGGGAAGTCCAAGATCAAGGAACCAGCAGATTCAATATTTGATGAGAAGTTCTTAGTTCATAGATTGCTGTCTTTTGTTATATCCTTACATGGCGAAAAAGAGCTCTGTGATCTCTTTTGTAAGGGCACTAATTCTATTCATGAGGGATTCACCCTCATGATCTAATCACCTCCCAAAGGCTCCACCTGTGAATACCATCACATTGGAGGTTAAGATTTCAAAATATGAAATTTAAGGGGACTCAAACTTTCAGTCTAGAGCACCCTGCTAGTAGTCACAGAAGCCATGGGGTATATGCAGGGCAGGTATTATTACCTCCGCTCCATATTTTCCACTCAGGGAAACTGAGGCTCACAGTGGTTAATGATTAGCCCAAGGTCACCCAGCTAGGAATTGGTTGGCTGGGGCTGGAACATATCCTCTGACTCCAAACCCTGTGCTCTTGGATATCCTCCATTTTTAATCCATATCCTCTTAGTGCTATTTCAGGCAAAATAGAAATTATACAAGAAAAAGTAAAACTTATTCTGCAAAAGAATGTAAATGGAAGAAGCTGGGGAACACACACACATTAAAGAACGTACAATTGCTCGATGTTCCAGAACAGCTCTTCTCACCTGCTTTCCCCACAAGACCCATAAGGCAGACAGGACCCAGTTCAGGAAACCCACTCAGACCCTTCCATCCTACAGTATCCATAAAGGATAAGTAATTTAGCAATGTGTAGCCATCCCAGCTTTACAACTTATTGTCAACTGTTTCTTACCAAGGGCTATGGGAGATCCTGGGGCCCATCCCTGTGAAGTGACAGTGATCTGTGGCGGGATGATCTGCACAGCCACAGAGCACAGGACTTGCAGGCACAAGGGTAGCTCGCAGCCCCTTCCTTTGCGGAGAGGATCTGCGACAACCAGTCCTCATTAAGACCCACAGTAGCCTCACTCCGTGATGTCTAGAATGCAGCTGTCTCTCCAGCACTGTGTCTTTTCCTGGAACACATTGCTTTTTTCAGTCCACGCTTTCCACATCAGGAAAACAAAATAAATTAAGAATCCCAAACACCTTTCTAATGAGCACTAATTGGTGCCTCTGCTGATGAGATGTACAGAAAAGCCAAGCCTGGAAGGGGCCTTCTGGAGCAGACTCCATTTTCCTGCTGCCTCTGGTCCCCAAGGCAGCAGTAAGTGCTGGTACCTGGGGACAGCTTGCCTTCCAGTTCCCTGTGCATGCTACCTCCTGCAGACAAAGCCTGCAGTGTTGTGTTGCTGTCATAACAGGGTTTCCAGAAGTGATTCCTCACCTAAAAAATGGCAAAGAGCAAAAGGGAACTCTTCCTTATTTTTTATTTTTTTTGCGGTACACGGGCCTCTCACTGTTGTGGCCTCTCCCGTTGCGGACGGAGCACAGGCTCCAGATGCGCAGGCTCAGCGGTCATGGCTCACGGGCCTAGCCGCTCTGCGGCATGTGGGATCTTCCCGGACCGGGGCACGAACTCGTGTCCCCTGCATCATCGGCAAGGCGGACTCTCAACCACTGCACCACCAGGGAAGCCCAACATTTAAAAAAACATCCCCGCCACTCTTTGGAAGTTGGAAGTTGGCAAAAGGCAGAACAGGGGATCAGAATAGGAGGCTATGGAAATAATCAAGCAAGGAGATGAGGAGAATTAAATGTGCACGATGTATATACACAACACACACACATATTCATACCTCCACTATGTGGATACAGGTTAAAATATAATATCTTTAAAGAGGGAACAGACAATATCATATACCTTGAGTAAGAAAAGGATATATACATTTCAAGATTTTTAATTATATATAACTGTATAATATATTGATATATATATAACTATATATCAATATTATACATATAAAGATCTTGAAAAGGAAAATATGATGGTCAAAATAAAGAAATTAAAGCTAATCGATGAGAAGTTTAATGGATGGGACAAAAGACTGGATGTCACTGAAGAACAATTTTTGATGGGTAGAGAAGCAAAGGAATCCTTCCAGAACAGAACTCAAAGGATGCGAGAGAAATGAAAAATAAATGAAGCAACATGGGAGATTCTGATGACACTCTTCTTTCCTCCCCTTCCGGGAGGAATCAGTCTAACCCTCCTGGGTTATATTATTTAAGTATGCAGCAAGCTCATGTGGTTGCTCTCATCCCAAGCCAGCACATTTTGGCCAACAATGAGCTTCTTATTTTGTCATTTCATAGTACCATCCTGGCAGAGTTGCTAATAAATAGGAGCATGACACAAGAATGTGGAACCAAAGGATTAAATATCTACATTGGATTTGACTAAAGTCAAGAGGAGAAAAGACTGCAGGAGGTACAGATACACACCTAGAAATTCTCCTCTCACGTTCGATTTAACTCTTTCATGCCTGACTCAAATTCTTTCCTCATGACTTTTATTTTTTGCCTGTGGAACAAACCTATTCCAAACTACTTCCAAAAAGTTTTCCCTAAGTGCAGCCAGAGAGACATCAAATGGCTCCACCTTAATTATTACTTTCTGTACATAAGGTATTTTCTAATTATACTATCATTAACATGTGACATGATTTCCAAAAAGTCAATGATGGGTCAGGTACAGACAATTCAGGCTTTATTGAAACCTTAACCTCAATTGATCAAACCCCACTGTTTGTAAGTAGTAGAGCCAGGGTTCAAATCCAGGTAATCTGTCTCCCAAGTTCTCTTTCTTAAACACTGAGCCATACCATGGGCTGGAGCAGGGTTTCTCAACCTTAACACTATTGATATTTGGGGCCAGATAATTGTTGTAGAGGGTCTTACTGTGCTTATAGGATGTTAGCATAGTTACTGCCCTCTACCCACTAGTTTCCCATAGCAGCCCTCTCCAGATCTTTTGCTACATGTGTCCAGGGTTGGGGGTGGCTACATTGCCCCTGGTGAGAACCCCTAGGCTGGGTTTCTAGGAGGAGCCTTAAAGCAAGCATTATACTTTGGTGGAATATGAAAAACATCCCTGTTCACAGCTATGCATTCTGACTTCTATGAGTCACCATTGCTCTATGAGCTCTAGCCAATGCAATAAAAGAAGAAAAATACATGTAATACATATAAGCCTACTACTATTTGTATCTGTAAATTTGTTGACAAAGAAAAAGTCCCTTTCTGATGTTTTTGTTTTTTCTTGATAAAGTTTTAAGAGAAGCCATCTACTGAAATAATGGAGGAGGGTAAGACAAGAATGAGAGGTTTGAAGAGAGAGAAGAATATGAGATGGGAGAATAGACCCCAAACAAGACAAAATGGTAGGATGATGGGTCATATTAGCCCTGCTTGAGGTTGCAGATCCTGAAGACCTCATATTTTTATTTCCTAAAACTCTCAGCAGAGATTTCTGCCAGCTTCTTATCAATGGCCTTACCAATATCCTCCAAAGGGCTCCTAATCCATGTCTTATGCATGAACTTTTATCCCAGTTACCTAAAAATTACTAGCTACTATCTTTCCCCAGATTGCAATAGAAATTAATTCATAAATATTATAACACTTTATAAAACCCAATGTTGTTAAGAATACATAAATTAATAAAGTATTTTGGAAAAGTTAGCAAAATATATCAAAGGGCAAAATGTTCCTACCATTGACTCAATAATCCAGTTTCTAGGAGTTTCCCTCAAGTAATAATTGCATAAGCATAAAAAGACATTCCCAGCAGCATTGCTATAATATTAGAAAATTGGAAACAACCTAAATGTCCTCCCTAGGGGACTGTTTAAGTAAATATTTGTGCACATATGCAATAGTCTCTGATGCCACATTTAAAAAATAATATTCATGATATATTACTGAATGAAAAATATAGGTTATGAGCAAGTGTGTGTAACATGAGTTCATTCATAAAATATAATATACATGAATAGAGAGATTTCTGTAAGACAGTTTTTCAAAACTTTAGCTATGATCTCTAGGTAGTGGTGTTTGAACAATATTTATGTTCTTCATACTTTGGGGATCATTTTACTTTTCTACATTGAGTGTATGTGTGTGTATGTGTGTATATATATATATTTATATGTATATATATACATATATGTGTGTGTGTGTGTATATATATATATATATATATATATGAAACAACAAAATAGTTTCCAAAAGACTGAAAATGACCACATGACTGGCATTGACAGTCAGTGCTGAAGGTACACTGCTTTGATAAACTGGGTAGCAAAAACTTTGATGTCAGGTCCCACCTCTCTGAGATGGCTAAGTCTGCTTCATACAGGAGAGGGCTGACTATGGGGTTCTTGCCTGATAGCTGAATCAATGCTCTCTGCAGGTATATTTAACCAGAAATACTACCATTCTGTTGAAAAATACTATGGCTACATTAGCAAAACAAATAATAATATTCAGCTCTGCAGCCAAATTCAGGACTTGCCTGTGTACGTTTTTCCAGAGTATGGCCTCAGTGTGACTGGGAACGGACAGGGCTGCCTCCCCCAGAGGCCTGGTACATTCTGACCTGCTCACCAGCCTTGGCCAGTTGGCTGCTTGGCACCTTTCCCAGCAGTCATTGCTCTCCAAGCACAACATCTATCACTGCTGCAGTCAGAAAGATGGCACTTACCTGATGGGTGGGCAGAAGCATCTTCTCTTACCATATGCTGGAAATTGTCAGGGGCTGTTCATGCCAAGACTGGCTACTTTGAGTGCCAGGAAACAGGCCTTTCCCAAAGCTTGCCAAAAAAATACAAATAAAAATTTTAAAAGAACCAATTTTCACATATCACATTTTGTGTTGAGGAGTTGTGTAAACAAGCTATGCAGAACAGCGAATTATGGACATTTTTCTGGCGTAGACACGCTGAACACAAAAAAGAAGAGCAGTTCTCATTTGTGAGATGAAAAGGGATTAAAAAAAAATCCCAGACCTACATAAATATTAGGTTAGACCTAACCCCATGAAGAGTTGGAAGGGGGGCTCACCTATCCAGTGTAACTTAATGAACACTGAAAGGCCCATCTGCGGTGAAAGCGGAATTCTCATCATTGGAGTCCTTTCTGGGGGGTTAAGGCATTATCTGATCTGATGAAAGGTCCTCTGGACTCCCTATCTGTTCCTTTGGGGCACAGAACAACATTGAGCCTTTGTCTCCAATTATCATATTGGTGTAGGTTAGCTGATTAGATGTAGCAGATAGGTATGTTTTGATGAAATCACATACAACTGGGAAATATTTGGGGCCGTGGGTGTCACTGGAGAAAGAAAGCCACAGTGTGCTGCTGAGCAGAGACTTCTGTGTACTTAAGGAGGAAGACAGGGATACAGGCCTGCAATTCTGAGGGGACATCTCCAAAGAGGGATGTGGGAGGTAGGAAGGAGTCAGTGTCCTGTGAAAAATGACACAGGAGCATAACCTGGGGTACGGTTTGGGAGCTCAGGCTGGCAGGAACCCCTGAGCTATGCTTGGGGCCACTGTCAGAGAAGAGAAGAAGAACCCAGCTGGGAGGCGCTGTAGACTGATTGGAAGAGATGGGATGAGCCTTAAATGAAAGAGACAAAGATGGGGAAATGCAAGAGGCTGCTTCACTGGCCTAAGAGATCAGAGGAAGATGCTAAGGATGGACTGGACGCTCAAGGAACTATCAGGGTACAAGTCAGGGAGCGCCTTCTGGTGCTCTTGAGCAGGTGCTCTCAGGACAGGCAGAGCCGCTTTCACACGCCTGTCAGCTCCGCAGGCTGCAGTGCAACAGCGAAGTCCCATCTCCCCTTAGAGCAGCCTCATCAGATCTTCTACAGCAGCCTGAGCTTTCTGCTCTGGAGCTTTCTGTTTGCTTTGAGTTTCCACCTGACCTTGTTCACCCTTGCCAGCTTTTCATAGGAGAGTGTGTAACTGTGTGGGAGGGTGTGTTTGTGTGTGTGTATCTTGAAATACAGTGCTAATTGCAAGTTTATGCTCTCAAGCCATCCTTTGATTCACTCGTCCATGCCTGCTCTGGTTATTTAGCCATTGTCATAAGAAGGCCAACCCAGAACTAGAGTCAAAGGCAATGAACTCTACAACCTTTAGTCCTAACCTTTCGTGGTAAATGAGACCCACATTCCAAAGCTCTCTCTCTTATTCTGCAAAGTTTAGAGTTTAATAATTCTATTACCCTATTTTGAAATACATTTTCAATTCAGAAGCATTTAAGGGGAGAAAAATCAACTGAAAAGCCATATGCTTAGTAGCCCTGGGTCAGACTTCTTGAGTTCCTATCCTGGCAACTTGCTTACTGGGCGTCTCTGTGTCCTTCAGTTTCCTCATTCATACAACATAGGAAATAATAAAACACAGCTCATAGGTCAAGTGCTTGGAAGCATCTATAATTTGAGTACACATTTTTTTGGTCTAATTATGTAACAAAAGTCATTTAAACAGAGTTTAAAGACAAAGACTGATTAAGAAAATATTAGTATCCATTAGTTCCTAAAATCAATAAGAAGAGAAAATGAGTAAAGGATATAAACAGACAGTTCTCCATAGAAAATGTATATATAGTAAAAAAAAAAATCTATGGAATAGCACTAAACATTAAAAAAAAAAAGAAAC